>NC_042959.1:70169127-70415035 GCF_901001165.1 Salmo trutta | reverse complement strand
TGAGCTACGGTAGGTATCTGCTTTAATTCAAAACAATTTCTGTGGCACCGCTTTAACTCGCTTATGCCAACCTGAATTCAGACTGTTTTGATAGGCAAGTTAACCGTTACGGCCTAATTGCAAATATTTGTTTGCTACAGGTAGGCCTCCAGGTTATTTTATGTAGCAGGGGCGAACAATCTTGTCGTGTTGTATATGGTAATGTATATTGAGGAACCAAGACCCTAAATAAGGTTGTTTGCCCGTTACTCCTAACTACCGGTACCCAAAACTTACACAACTAATCACAACAGCCATACCATTGCCTTAACAAATCTTAGTTCAGTCACCAGTGTAAGTTGAGAGTGGGGGTATCCATGGCATTTTCCAATTATGTTCCTATTTTACAAGTCAAAAAATGGAGTAACCTTTCATAATGTTGCCAAACAAAGACTCCCTGTCTCTGCCAGTCTGTCCCCAGCTCTGCTGTCTGTGTGCCATCTGTTGCCTGCTCTGCCTAATGACATTGTGAAACATTTTCATTAGCATTTCACTTCTTTCTTATGAACATTTTATCAACTAGTCTTTGAGATATTAGGCTACTAGGGTTTTTACTTTGCGTTTTGGTGTACTGAAAAATACTCTGTCCGTCTTCTTTTTTCTGTCATTTTTCTACCTGGCTGGCTACACACACACACAGTATGTAGGTTATTTACAGTAGGAGATGGGCTTCTATCATATCTTCTATCATTCTATATGGGCTTCGATCTAAAAGGTAGCTAGCAAATGTGAAATGGATTGCAGTGACAAGAGTTGACAGCTGTATGAGATCACCATTTACACAACATATGCTGCAACCTTTTGTAATTTTAACCGTTTGTTTCATATTGGCTGGCTTCCAACAATAGCTGAATTTGCAAAGTTGGTGAGCACAAATTCCGTTTCAGTGGTGTTTGCTATAATCTTTGCTACCCGGGTTAAATAAAGGTGAAATAAAATAAATAAATAAAAGTTCCCTTGCGACAATTTAGCTTTTGCAACGAGACCATTAAATATATTTAAGACAATGGTAGAAGAGAGTGTAGTTCTGTTCAGTTTGGACTTCAGTTTATCGCTAACCTTATCACAGGGACTTTGAAGCACTAACTTACATTGCTGATCTTGGAATAAATTGACGATAGCAAAGATTCCATCTTTGACGACGCCACATAAATGGAATAGGTACTAGCTAGCTTAATAGTTAATATTTGCGTGCTAGCTCTGCAAATTCAGCTAGTGTGTGTGTGTGTGAACCCTGCCAACATAAAACAAAACATTGCTATGGCGCGATTGACTGGATTAACCTCATGTCAGTCACGTGCATTGAGTGCCTTTCAGACAGTAGATACAAACCCTCTGTTACCTTGCCAACTAAGGAACTGGCAGTGGATCAAACCATTGTGAGGCAAAGGGTGCGGGGTCGCAATCTTTTGAAACTTAAAAAGCGCTATTAAGTGTCTATAATCAGTACAATTGCTTTCATTGCAAATTATTAATATTATTTAAATTACAGAGTTATGTTTACAGTGATATATTGGGGGGGACAAATCATATTTTTCCCAGGATGGGGGGGTCGTGTCCCCCCTGGGATTTCCGCCCCTGTTATGTAGCCTAAGTTTGTGTATTGAATGTTATTCTACATTTGTTTGTCTGGGTCTTGAGAATCAGTTACCCTTTCTGACCAAGTCTGTAAAATAATGCGAGAACTGGGGGTATTTTGTCTTGAATAAAAGTAATAATGGAGAAGAATGGCAGGGTCTTGACAAGTTAATTTGATTGTGTAGGCTCACGTTTAATTTATGCTGTGACTAAATGAATATTAACTTGATAATTGACTTTATTGCTGGAGAACAGATGCAATAGGTAGGCCTGAGAAGATTTGATGTAAATATAGCCGAAGAATTGCACATGATAAACTGCGGGTTTAGATTCACGTGCAATTGATCAACTGCGGCGCTATCCATTGTGCTGAATCTCCGCTACAGCGTAACTGTTAGATTATCAGAGATTCAGATTTGTTTCCTCTGCCAAAATCATCACAATAACCGAAGTATAAACAGCCACAACCTTCCCAAATTCCCTTGATAGCCAGGTGTAAGGGGAAAGGAAAGGACCAAAATGCATCTTTCAGTGAAAGGTAGGCTACTGTAATAACCTCATATTTGACCCGTCGGCCAACAGTGCCGCATAGACCGGTTAAAACTAGGCTACATCAACTTTGAGTTGATTAAATAGCAACAAATACAAGAACCCATTAGTGTATGTTTCTCCATGTAGAGTGGTATAATCATGTTGGATTTTATTCGCTTCTTAACACCCTGCATCCCACAGCTGGCTTGCTTCTGAAGCTAAGCAGGGTTGGTCCTGGTCAGTCCCTAGATTGGAGACCAGTTGCTGCTGGAAGTGGTGTTGGAGGGCCAGTAGGAGTCACTCTTTCCTCTGGTCTAAAATAATATCCCAGGGCAGTGATTGGGGACATGTGCTGTCTTTTGGGTGGGATGTTAAACAGGTGTCCTGACTCTCTGTGGTCACTAAAGATCCCATGGCACTTATTGTTAGAGTAGGGGTGTTAACCCTGGTGTCCTGGCTAAATTCCCAATCTGGCCCTCATACCATCACGGTCACCTAATCATCCCAAGCTTACTATTGGCTCATTCACCCACACTCCCCTGTAACTATTCCCCAGGTCATTGCTGTAAATGAGAATGTGTTCTCAGTCAACTTACCTGGTTAAATAAAACATATGCTTCTAAATAGCACTTGGTTTGAACGGGAAGCCCGGTAATTTCTTGCAATTTCCTCAGGAAGGAAAATTGGTAGATTCTCTGGAAAAGATATGTCCCTACATGACCAATGAGGCCTACCCTCCTCCCCCAGCCATTGGGATGAACTTTGCGGGACCCCCACCCAAGTACTCTACCAGGTACGGACGAGACATGGAGACAACTATTCCTTTAATGTTTTGTACTCGTCTCATTAAAAATGGTTTCATACTAAAGACTAGGTCAGAATACATTTGGACTCCCTCGCTCTTTGTCTTTCCCTCTCAAATCAACTCTTTACCGTGAAATGCTTGCTTACGAGCCCACCCCAACGATGCAGAGTTCAAAACTATAGAATAATATATATATATATATATATATATATCAGTACCAATCAAAAGTTTGGACACACTTACTCATTCAAAGGTTTTTCTTTATTTTGACTATTTTCTACATTGTAAAATAATAATGAAGAACTCAAAACCATGAAATAACACATATGGAATCATGTAGTATCCAAAAAAGGGTGTTAAACATATCAAAATCTATTTTATATTTATATAGAGTCTTCAATGTAGCCACCCTTTGCACACTCTTGGCATTCTCTCAATCAGCTTCACCTGGATTGCTTTTCCAAAAGGACAGATTTCCACCGGTCTAATGTCCATTGCTCGTGTTTCTTGGCCAAGCAAGTCTCTTCTTCTTATTGGTGTCCTTTATTAGTGGTTTCTTTGCAGCAATTTGACCATGAAGGCCTGATTCACGTAGTCTCCTTTGAACAGTTGCTGTTGAGATGTGTCTGTTACTTGAACTTTACAGCAGAGGTAACTCTGGGTCTTCATTTCCTGTGGCGGCCCTCATGAGAGACATAGCGCTTGATGGATTTTGCAACTGCACTTGAAGAAACATTCAAAGTTCTTGAAATTTTCCGGATTGACTGAACTTCATGTCTTAAAATAATAATATACTTTTGTTTCTCTTTGCTTATTTGAGCTGTTCTTGCCATGATATGGACTTGGTATTTTACCAAATAGGGCTATCTTCTGTATACCACCCCTACCTTGTCACAAAACAAGTGATTGGCTCAAACGCACAAAGAAGGAAATAAATTCCACAAATGAACTTTGAACAAGGCACACCTGTTAATTGAAATGCATTCCAGGTGAGTACCTCATGAAGCTGGTTGAGAGAATGCCAAGAGTGTGCAAAGCTGTCATCGAGGCAAAGGGTGGCTACTTTGAAGAATCTCAAATATAAAATATATTTTGATTTGTTTAACACTTTTTTGGTTACTACAGGATTCCTTATGTGTTATTTCATACTTTTGATGTTCTACAATGTAGAAAATTGTAAAAAAAAATAAAGAAACCCTGGAATGAGTAGGTGTGTCCAAACTTTTGACTGGTACTGTATATATTGTAACACGAGGAATAAAATACCCTAGAATAAAGCTATATACAAGGAGTACCAGTTCCAGATCAGTGTGCAGGGGTACGAGGTATTTGAGGTAGATATGTACAAGAAGGCAGGGTAAAGTGACTAGGCATCTGGCTAGATAATAATAATAATAATAATAGCAAAATAAAGAACAGAGCAGCAGCTGCAAATGATGAGTGTAAAGGTGTGTGTTTGTGAGAGTGTGTAATGTGTATGCATGTGTGTTTGGGTTGTGTAGGTTTGTGTGTGTGTGTGTGTGTGGGAGTGTGAATGTAGTGTGTGTGAGTGTGCATATGCTTTGTATACAGTCTAGTGATTGTGCGTAGGGTCAGAGCAAGACCCTTTAACTTTTTGAGGATGCGAGTGCCCATGACAAATATTTCAGCCTCCTGGCGCGCCCCCTTCACGACTGTGCGGGTGTGTGTGGACCATGTTAGGTCGCCAAGGAACAGCCCTGTTGATGTGGATGTTTTATTTATTTTATTTATTTTATTTCACCTTTATTTAACCAGGTAGGCAAGTTTACAATTGCGACCTGGCCAAGATAAAGCAAAGCAGTTCGACAACATACAAAAACACAGAGTTACACATGGAGAAAATAAAACATACAATCAATGATGCAGTAGAAAAAAATAAGACTATATACAATGTGAGCAAATGATGTGAGATAAGGGAGGTAAAGGCAAAAAATGCCATGGTGGCAAAGTAAATAAAGTATGGCAAGAAAAACACTGGAATGGTAGATTTGTAGTTTGAAGAAAGTTCAAAGTTAAAATATAAATAATATGGTGCAAAGGAGCAAAATAAATACAATAAATAAATACAGTAGGGGAAGAGGTAGTAGTTTGGACTAAATTAAAGATGGGCTATGTACAGGTGCAGAGATCTGTGAGCTGCTCTGACAGCTGGTGCTTAAAGCTAGTGAGGGAGATAAGTGTTTCCAGTTTCAGAGATTTTTGTAGTTCGTTCCAGTCATTGGCAGCTGAGAACTGGAAGGAGAGACGACCAAAGGAGGAGTTGGCTTTAGGGGTGACCAGAGAGATATACCTGCTGGAGCGCGTGCTACAGGTGGGTGCTGCTATGGTGACCAGTGAGCGGAGATAAGGGGGGACTTTACCTAGCAGGGTCTTGTAGATGACCTGGAGCCAATGTGTTTGGCGACGATTATGAAGCGAAGGCCAGCCAACGAGAGCGTACAGGTCGCAGTGGTGGGTAGTATATGGGGCTTTGGTGACAAAACGGATGGCACTGTGATAGACTGCATCCAGCTTGTTGAGTAGGGTATTGGAGGCTATTTTGTAAATGACGTCGCACGAAGTCGAGGATTGGTAGGATGGTCAGTTTTACGAGGGTATGTTTGGCAGCATGAGTGAAGGATGCTTTGTTGCGAAATAGGAAGCCAATTCTAGATTTCACTTTGGATTGGAGATGATTGATGTGAGTCTGGAAGGAGAGTTTACAGTCTAACCAGACACCTAGGTATTTGTAGTTGTCCACGAATTCTAAGTTAGAACCGTCCAGAGAAGTGATGCTGGACAGGCGGGCAGGTGCAGGCAGCGATCGGTTGAAGAGCATGCATTTAGTTTTACTTGTGTTTAGGAGCAGTTGGAGACCACGGAAGGAGAGTTGAATGGCATTGAAGCTCGTCTGGAGGGTTGTTAACACAGTGTCCAAAGAAGGGCCAGAAGTACACAGAATGGAGCCGTCTGTGTAGAGGTGGATCAGAGATTCACCAGCAGCAAGAGCGACATCATTTATGTATACAGAGAAAAGAGTTGGCCCAAGTATTGAACCCTGTGGTACCCCCATAGAGACTGCCAGAGGTCCAGACAGTAGGCCCTCCGATTTGACACACTGAACTCTGTCAGAGAAGTAGTTGGTGAACCAGGCGACGCAATCGTTTGAGAAACCAAGGCTACTGAGTCTGCCGATGAGGATGTGGTGATTAACAGAGTCAAAAGCTTTGGCCAGGTCAATGAATACGGCAGCACAGTATTGTTTCTTATCGATGGCGGTTACGATGTCATTTAGGACCTTGAGCGTGGCTGAGGTGCACCCATGACCAGCTCTGAAACCAGATTGCATAGCGGAGAGGGTGCGGTGGGATTCGAAATGGTCAGTAATCTGTTTGTTGACTTGGCTTTCGAAGACCTTAGAAAGGCAGGGTAGGATGGATATAGGTCTGTAGCAATTTGGGTCAAGAGTGTCACCTCCTTTGAAGAGGGGGATGACAGCAGCTGCTTTCCAATCTATGGGAATCTCAGACGACACGAAAGAGAGGTTGAACAGGCTAGTAATAGGGGTTGCAATAATTTCGGCAGATAATTTTAGAAAGTAAGGGTCCAGATTGTCAAGCCCAGCTGATTTGTAGGGGTCCAGATTTTGCAGCTCTTTCAGAACATCAGCTGAATGGATTTGGGAGAAGGAGAAATGGGGGAGGCTTGGGCGAGTAGCTGTGGGGGGTGCAGTGCTGTTGAATGCAGTAGGGGTAGTTAGGTGGAAAGCATGGCCAGCCGTAGAAAAATGCTTATTGAAATTCTCAATTATAGTGGGCTTATCGGTGGTGACAAAGTTTCCTATCCTCAGTGCAGTGGGCAGTTGGGAGGAGGTGTTCTTATTCTCCATGGACTTTACAATGTCCCAGAACTTTTTAGAGTTGGAGTTGCACGAAGCAAATTTCTGTTTGAAAAAGCTAGCCTTGGCGTTTCTAACTGCCTGTGTGTATTGGTTTCTTACTTCCCTAAAAAGTTGCATATCGCGGGGGCAGTTCGATGCTAATGCAGAACGCCACAGGATATTTTTGTGTTGGTTAAGGGCAGTCAGGTCTGGGGAGAACCAAGGGCTATATCTGTTCCTCGTTCTAAATTTCTTGAAAGGGGCATGCTTATTTAAGATGGAGAGGAAGGCATTTAAAAAAAATAACCAGGCATCCTCTACTGACGGGATGAGGTCAATATCCTTCCAGGATACCAGGGCCAGGTCGATTAGAAAGGCTTGCTCGTTGAAATCTTTCAGGGAGCGTTTGACAGTGATGAGTGGAGGTCGTTTGACCGCTGACCCATTACGGGTGCAGGCAATGAGGCAGTGATCGCTGAGATCTTGGTTGAAAACAGCAGAGGTGTATTTAGAGGGCACGTTGGTTAGGATGATATCTATGAGGGTGCCAGTGTTTGCGGCTTTGGGGTTGTACCTGGTGGGTTCATTAATAATTTGTGTGAGATTGAGGGCATCAAGCTTGGATTGTAGGATGGCTGGGGTGTTAAGCATGTCCCAGTTTAGGTCACCTAGTAGCACGAGCTCTGAAGATAGATGGGGGGCAATCAGTTCACATATGGTGTCCAGAGCACAGCTAGGGGCCGAGGGGGGTCTATAGCAGGCGGCAATGGTGAGAGACTTGTTTTTGGAGAGGTGGATTTTTAAAAGTAGAAGTTCAAATTGTTTGGGTACAGACCTGGATAGCAGGACAGAACTCTGCAGGCTATCTCTGCAGTAGATTGCAACACCGCCCCCTTTGGTCGTTCTATCTTGGATGGGGACGTGCTCTCCCCTCTTGCTCCTGTAGTCCACGATCAGCTCCTTGGTCTTACTGGCATTGAGGGAGAGGTTGTCCTGGCACCACAATGCCAAGTCCCTGACCTCTCATCGCCTTCGTGTCGTCAGCAAACTTGACACACTGGGTCCCGACACACTGGGTCCCAACCCACTGGCTCCAACCTCCTGTCTCCAACCCTCTGGATCCAATCTCCATCTCTTCATTACTTGGTTATGAAAACCCCCTGGCCACAACGCACTGGCCCAACCTCTCTTCATTACTTTTTAAGGCAGACAGGTCCAGAGGGTGCGCCCCTGGCTGTCCCTCACGTCTAGATCCAGCAGAGACTGAACCAGGACCTCCATAGCATGGTGGTGGCCGTGGTACGCCTGAATAGAAACACAAACACAGTCTCAAGCAAAGTCCAGTGGTACGCCTGAATAGATATATAATCAATGTCCTATAGTAGACCAGTGGTACGCCTGAACAGAAATACAGTGCTAGACCTCTAAAGTAGACCAGAGTCTTTCAATCGGGAGCCCTTTTTTGCTCCCGCCCAGCATCAACATCGGAGGTCCCTGCCAAGCGTGGGATTGAGAAACAAACACTCTACTTCTCCTCTGAGGTTGATTAACTCAAATGGCAAAATAAGGAAATCATCCTCATCATCACTGTGTAGAATATGCATGTATTTTACACGAATCAGGAATAGATAGGAATTTGGTGTGTGAGTCTGTCTGGACAGTCAACTTCCTGTGGAAAATCAACACCATGCCTGCTTCCCAGATAGCACCCTATTCCCTATGTAGTGAACTACTTTTGATCAGGGCCTATAAGGATCTGGTCAAAAGTAGTGTACTAAATAGGGAATAGGGTGCCATTTGTCATATGGAGACCACTACAGGAGCAGGTAGACTTTACTCACAGCGAGGTGTAGAGGGTTGATGGGAGCTCTGACATCAAAGTCGTTCAGGATGTCTGTCCCTGAGCTTTCAATTAGTTGAGGAAAGACAAGGACGTACAGTTCAGACTTGTAACATGTTTACTTGGAAGGTTAGTCTAGTAGCATGTGTAACATGGTAAATCTCAATGACCAGCCCCTGCAGACATACTGGGGTGTTGCATCCATACCTTAAACAAGCAAGTGTGAGGAAAAGTTACCAACTGGCACTTACCACATCTAAAGGTGTTTCACTTGCAATCTGGAAAAAGAACATCAAGAGTGACGATGCGTCCACGACAAACATGCAGCAACACCTTAAATCAAATCAAATTTATTTATATAGCCCTTCGTACATCAGCTGAAATCTCAAAGTGCTGTACAGAAACCCAGCCTAAAACCCCAAACAGCAAGCAATGCATGTGAAAGAAGCACGGTGGCTAGGAAAAACTCCCTAGGAAAAACTCCCTAGAAAGGCCAAAAACCTAGGAAGAAACCTAGAGAGGAACCAGGCTATGAGGGGTGACCAGTCCTCTTCTGGCTGTGCCGGGTGGATATTATAACAGAACATGGTCAAGATGTTAAAATGTTCATAAATGACCAGCATGGTCAAATAATAATAATCATAGTAGTTGTCGAGGGTGCAACAAGCACATTCGGTGAACAGGTCAGGGTTCCGTAGCCGCAGGCAGAACAGTTGAAACTGGAGCAGCAGCATGGCCAGGTGGACTGGGGACAGCAAGGAGTCATCATGCCAGGTAGTCCTGAGGCATGGTCCTAGGGCTCAGGTCCTCCGACAGAAAGAAAGAAAGAAAGAGAGAAAGAGAGAGAGCATATTTAAATTCACACAGGACACCGGATAAGACAAGAGAATACTCCAGATGTAACAGACTGACCCTAGCCCCCCGACACATAAACTACTGCAGCATAAATACTGGAGGCTGAGACAGGAGGGATCAGAAGACACTGTGGCCCCATCCGATGATACCCCCGGACAGGGCCAAACAGGCAGGATATAACCCCACCCACTTTGCGAAAACACAGCCCCCACACCACTAGAGGGATGTCTACAACCACCAACTTACCGTCCGAAGACAAGGCCGAGTATAGCCCACAAAGATCTCCGCCATGGCACAACCCAAGGGGGGGGGGGGGCGCCAACCCAGACAGGAAGACCACGTTAGTGACTCAACCCACTCAAGTGACGCACCCCTCCCATGGACGGCATGGAAGAACACCAGTAAGCCAGTGACTCAGCCCCTGTAATAGGGCTAGAGGCAGAGAATCCCAGTGGAAAGAGGGGAACCGGCAAGGCAGAGACAGCAAGGGCGGTTCGTTGCTCCAGCCTTTCCGTTCACCTTCACACTCCTGGGCCAGACTATATTTAATCATAGGACCTACTGAAGAGATAAGTCTTCAGTAAAGACTTAAAGGTTGAGACTGAGTCTGCGTCTCTCACATGGGTAGGCAGACCATTCCATAAAAATGGAGCTCTATAGGAGAAAGCCCTACCTCCAGCCGTTTGCTTAGAAATTCTAGGGACAATTAGGAGGCCTGCGTCTTGTGACCGTAGCGTACGTGTAGGTATGTAAGGCAGGACCAAATCGGAAAGATAGGTAGGAGCAAGCCCATGTGATGCTTTGTAGGTTAGCAGTAAAACCTTGAAATCAGCCCTTGCCTTAACAGGAAGCCAGTGTAGGGAGGCTAGCACTGAAGTAATATGATCACATTTTTTGGTTCTAGTCAGGATTGTAGCAGCCGTATTTAGCACTAACTGAAGTTTGTTTAGTGCTTTATCCGGGTAGCCGGAAAGTAGAGCATTGCAGTAGTCCAGCCTAGAAGTAACAAAAGCATGGATTCATTTTTCTGCGTCATTTTTGGACAGAAAGTTTCTGATTTTTGCAATGTTACGTAGATGGAAAAAAGCTGTCCTTGAAACAGTCTTGATATGTTCTTCAAAAGAGAGATCAGGGTCCAGAGTAACGCCGAGGTCCTTCACAGTTTTATTTGAGACGACTGTACAGCCATCCAGATTAATTGTCAGATTCAACAGAAGATCTCTTTGTTTCTTGGGACCTAGAACAAGCATCTCTGTTTTGTCCGAGTTTAAAAGTAGAAAGTTTGCAGCCATCCACATCCTCCTACAGAGCAAATGAGGAAAATATGATATATTATGATTTATGTTAGTAACAATACAATATGGGAATTTTATCCCAAAGCTACCTACAGCTAACATATATATATTTAAGTATGTGATCTATGTAAATAAATAAATATATCACAGCTGTAAAACTGTGAAGGACTATATGGTGGAGGCCTACCCATTTCCCAGGAACATTGTAAAAAGTGGATTTGGGTACAGTGTTTATTTCCCCCTAATATCTTTGAAGATTCTGAGACCATTAGGGTTAAACATTACAGATATAAATGCAATATATGGAGTAGAAAAGATTGCCTGCCCACCAAAGAATCAACATATGTTCTACATGGTCTATTTCTATCTGAATGTAACACCTCAATCAAGCTTGTTAATTGATCGTTAAGTCATGTTTGTCAGGTAAACGGTCATTAGTGGCCTATATAAGCCTCATACAGGCCATGGGAAGACATTACCTGTTGATAACACAGACTATTCTCATGATCATGGGAGGTGTGAGAGAATTGCTGCTCTTTGTGATGACTGTGGGGGTTGTCAAAGGTTGGTTCACTAATGTTTTATTTGGATTGAAGGGATTTGTTTGGGAAATATGCTTAACTTTATAAGTTGGAGATTCAAATTTGACTGTCTGTTTCTTCCGCATTGGTCATCTTTTATTCTTCACTGCTATTATTAATATATGTAGCTATTTTGTGTGAACTCAACTTCTGTCAACACTTTCTCCTCAGTTTCTTGTTACCCTGTTGGAAAGTCCCAGAAGCAAGATCAAGTCTCTCTGCAGAGGAGACTTGGAGGTAAGTGTTTCTTTCCACAACCCTTCTAGCTATGTTCTTTGTCACTGTGTCTATGGTGCTGCTGTGTTTGACACTCATTCAACACCATAGAGTAACTCAGTCTAAATAACGTTGTCAAAGCCTTTGATTTGGTAATTTTGCTTGTGTACCTTAACCTACGTTTTTCAGAGCTGTCATCAAATGACGTCTCCATTGAGCATGCCCTGGCCTTGCTCCGATCCATAGGGTCTGACGCTAAACAAGACAGAGAAGGTACGGCCTGAAACATATACTTTGAAAACTGTGTTGGGTTGATGTTCAACATTCGACTGGCAATTCGGCCTAGACCGTGTGGAACAGATGTGTTGCTGTAGAATACCCAACTGTTCCTTTTGTTTTTTCTCTAGAGTATTTAGAGACTAATGAAGTAGAATCCCAAGCGTCTCCAAACCATGGTAGCTCTCAGGCAAATGATGCCCTGTCCTCTGAGGAGAAGCTGAGGCGCATGTCCTCTGACGACGCTACCTCTGAAGCTGCGACTGGCCCGTCTGACGACGCTACCTCTGAAGCTGCGACTGGCCCGTCTGACGACGCTACCTCTGAAGCTGCGACTGGCCCGTCTGACGACGCTACCTCTGAAGCTGCGACTGGCCCGTCTGACGACGCTACCTCTGAAGCTGCGACTGGCCCGTCTGACGACGCTACCTCTGAAGCTGCGACTGGCCCGTCTGACGACGCTACCTCTGAAGCTGCGACTGGCCCGTCTGACGACGCTACCTCTGAAGCTGCGACTGGCCCGTCTGACGACGCTACCTCTGAAGCTGCGACTGGCCCGTCTGACGACGCTACCTCTGAAGCTGCGACTGGCCCGTCTGACGACGCTACCTCTGAAGCTGCGACTGGCCCGTCTGACGACGCTACCTCTGAAGCTGCGACTGGCCCGTCTGACGACGCTACCTCTGAAGCTGCGACTGGCCCGTCTGACGACGCTACCTCTGAAGCTGCGACTGGCCCGTCTGACGACGCTACCTCTGAAGCTGCGACTGGCCCGTCTGACGACGCTACCTCTGAAGCTGCGACTGGCCCGTCTGACGACGCTACCTCTGAAGCTGCGACTGGCCCGTCTGACGACGCTACCCTCTGAAGCTGCGACTGGCCCGTCTGACGACGCTACCTCTGAAGCTGCGACTGGCCCGTCTGACGACGCTACCTCTGAAGCTGCGACTGGCCCGTCTGACCATGCCTTTGAGGAACTGTTCGCCGCTACCTCCGGAGCTGCGACTGGCCCGTCTGACCATGCCTTTGAGGAACTGTTCGCCGCTTCATCGGAGCCCCCGTTGACCACAAACATGGATATCTGACGTGGGACATGGTGCTCGGGTTCCATGCAAGAGTTCATGGGTACTCTAGTCCAGGTTGTTTGTGTGTGTAACTGCATTTGCTTGTTTTGGCTCAATTAAACATTAACTGTAATACTTGTGTCCTCAGTACTGTTTTGGCGGTTCCTACTTGGCAACATTTATTTTGCATTATAACCATGCTTTGGCCTCAGCAATATATTAATACTTTGACCCCTGTGTTTAAGCTACATTTGCTCAGTGTTGGTCAATATATGCTAGTAGCATCACATGATGTGGAATGGGTTCTAGTTCATTTTAACTTGATGGTTGTGGAACACAGTGTCTGGGGTTGGTACATATGAGGATGTTGCTAGAATCGTGGTTTCAGTGCTAACTAATATCACGGTTGTCAACTTGCATTTAAATTACTCTGCTGGGTGTCTTCTCTCCTGACTGACTTGGTTTCCTATTAGTGAATGCTTACATGTGAAACCAGCTCTCGTCTCATTAGCCCATCGTTTTGGCGGTTGGTCTTCATATCCCAGTGACAATCCAAACTTTCAGGTTAAATAAGTCAATGCTAACCTGTTTTAGCTGGCAGGCTGCTATCAGGTCCTAGCTCTCCCAGAGTTGCTTGTAGCACCTCTAACCTAGGGTTTGATGGGGGGGGGGGAACAGTTTTACCAGGATTTTCCACCCACTCCGATTACATGGGAGAAATTAACCGGTTAATTTCTATGAAAAGCGTGAGGTGAAGTCTGTTCATACAGGCCTTCTCTATTCGCATGATCAACGCTCGGGGTGTGCGTCGTAGTATACCGTACTTATAGTCGCCGTGAATTCAAAGAGCATGTACACGCAACCTTTAAATGCAGTTAATACAGCAACAAAATTGGCTCCAACTTTTGAGCTACCGGTAGGTATCTGCTTTAATTCAAAACAATTTCTGTGGCACCGCTTTACTCGCTTATGCCAACCTGAATTCAGCCTGTTTTGAAGCAAGTTAAACCGTTACGGCCTATGCAAATATTTTGTTTGCTACAGGGTAGGCCTTCCAGGTTATTTTATGTAGCAGGGGCGAAAATCTGATATCAACTTTGGAGGGGCCAATTACATGAAATGTTCTCGAGCAATTCCTGAGGGGGACACCAAAAGTAGTGCTGTAACACACAGCCTACGTTGTAATATGGTAAATGTATATTGAGGAACCAAAGAAATAAGGTGTTTGCCGTACTCCTAACTACCGGTACCCAAAACTACACAACTAATCACAACAGCAATACCATTGCCTTTAACAAATCTTAGTTCAGTCACCAGTGTAAGTTGAGAGTGGGGGTATCCATGGCATTTTCCAATTATGTTCCTATTTTACAAGTCAAAAAATGGAGAACCTTTCATAATGTTGCCAAACAAAGACTCCCTGTCTCTGCCAGTCTGTCCCCAGCTCTGCTGTCTGTGTGCCATCTGTTGCCTGCTCTGCCTAATGACATTGTGAAACATTTTCATTAGCATTTCACTTCTTTCTTATGAACATTTTATCAACTAGTCTTTGAGATATTAGGCTACTAGGGTTTTTACTTTGCGTTTTGGTGTACTGAAAAATACTCTGTCCGTCTTCTTTTTTCTGTCATTTTTCTACCTGGCTGGCTACACACACACACAGTGTGTAGGTTATTTACAGTAGGAGATGGGCTTCTATCATATCTTCTATCATTCTATATGGGCTTCGATCTAAAAGGTAGCTAGCAAATGTGAAATGGATTGCAGTGACAAGAGTTGACAGCTGTATGAGATCACCATTTACACAACATATGCTGCAACCTTTTGTAATTTTAACCGTTTGTTTCATATTGGCTGGCTTCCAACAATAGCTGAATTTGCAAAGTTGGTGAGCACAAATTCCGTTTCAGTGGTGTTTGCTATAATCTTTGCTACCCGGGTTAAATAAAGGTGAAATAAAATAAATAAATAAAAGTTCCCTTGCGACAATTTAGCTTTTGCAACGAGACCATTAAATATATTTAAGACAATGGTAGAAGAGAGTGTAGTTCTGTTCAGTTTGGACTTCAGTTTATCGCTAACCTTATCACAGGGACTTTGAAGCACTAACTTACATTGCTGATCTTGGAATAAATTGACGATAGCAAAGATTCCATCTTTGACGACGCCACATAAATGGAATAGGTACTAGCTAGCTTAATAGTTAATATTTGCGTGCTAGCTCTGCAAATTCAGCTAGTGTGTGTGTGTGTGAACCCTGCCAACATAAAACAAAACATTGCTATGGCGCGATTGACTGGATTAACCTCATGTCAGTCACGTGCATTGAGTGCCTTTCAGACAGTAGATACAAACCCTCTGTTACCTTGCCAACTAAGGAACTGGCAGTGGATCAAACCATTGTGAGGCAAAGGGTGCGGGGTCGCAATCTTTTGAAACTTAAAAAGCGCTATTAAGTGTCTATAATCAGTACAATTGCTTTCATTGCAAATTATTAATATTATTTAAATTACAGAGTTATGTTTACAGTGATATATTGGGGGGGACAAATCATATTTTTCCCAGGATGGGGGGGTCGTGTCCCCCCTGGGATTTCCGCCCCTGTTATGTAGCCTAAGTTTGTGTATTGAATGTTATTCTACATTTGTTTGTCTGGGTCTTGAGAATCAGTTACCCTTTCTGACCAAGTCTGTAAAATAATGCGAGAACTGGGGGTATTTTGTCTTGAATAAAAGTAATAATGGAGAAGAATGGCAGGGTCTTGACAAGTTAATTTGATTGTGTAGGCTCACGTTTAATTTATGCTGTGACTAAATGAATATTAACTTGATAATTGACTTTATTGCTGGAGAACAGATGCAATAGGTAGGCCTGAGAAGATTTGATGTAAATATAGCCGAAGAATTGCACATGATAAACTGCGGGTTTAGATTCACGTGCAATTGATCAACTGCGGCGCTATCCATTGTGCTGAATCTCCGCTACAGCGTAACTGTTAGATTATCAGAGATTCAGATTTGTTTCCTTTGCCAAAATCATCACAATAACCGAAGTATAAACAGCCACAACCTTCCCAAATTCCCTTGATAGCCAGGTGTAAGGGGAAAGGAAAGGACCAAAATGCATCTTTCAGTGAAAGGTAGGCTACTGTAATAACCTCATATTTGACCCGTCGGCCAACAGTGCCTCATAGACCGGTTAAAACTAGGCTACATCAACTTTGAGTTGATTAAATAGCAACAAATACAAGAACCCATTAGTGTATGTTTCTCCATGTAGAGTGGTATAATCATGTTGGATTTTATTCGCTGCTTAACACCCTGCATCCCACAGCTGGCTTGCTTCTGAAGCTAAGCAGGGTTGGTCCTGGTCAGTCCCTAGATTGGAGACCAGTTGCTGCTGGAAGTGGTGTTGGAGGGCCAGTAGGAGTCACTCTTTCCTCTGGTCTAAAATAATATCCCAGGGCAGTGATTGGGGACATGTGCTGTCTTTTGGGTGGGATGTTAAACAGGTGTCCTGACTCTCTGTGGTCACTAAAGATCCCATGGCACTTATTGTTAGAGTAGGGGTGTTAACCCTGGTGTCCTGGCTAAATTCCCAATCTGGCCCTCATACCATCACGGTCACCTAATCATCCCAAGCTTACTATTGGCTCATTCACCCACACTCCCCTGTAACTATTCCCCAGGTCATTGCTGTAAATGAGAATGTGTTCTCAGTCAACTTACCTGGTTAAATAAAACATATGCTTCTAAATAGCACTTGGTTTGAACGGGAAGCCCGGTAATTTCTTGCAATTTCCTCAGGAAGGAAAATTGGTAGATTCTCTGGAAAAGATATGTCCCTACATGACCAATGAGGCCTACCCTCCTCCCCCAGCCATTGGGATGAACTTTGCGGGACCCCCACCCAAGTACTCTACCAGGTACGGACGAGACATGGAGACAACTATTCCTTTAATGTTTTGTACTCGTCTCATTAAAAATGGTTTCATACTAAAGACTAGGTCAGAATACATTTGGACTCCCTCGCTCTTTGTCTTTCCCTCTCAAATCAACTCTTTACCGTGAAATGCTTGCTTACGAGCCCACCCCAACGATGCAGAGTTCAAAACTATAGAATAATATATATATATATATATATATCAGTACCAATCAAAAGTTTGGACACACTTACTCATTCAAAGGTTTTTCTTTATTTTGACTATTTTCTACATTGTAAAATAATAATGAAGAACTCAAAACCATGAAATAACACATATGGAATCATGTAGTATCCAAAAAAGGGTGTTAAACATATCAAAATCTATTTTATATTTATATAGAGTCTTCAATGTAGCCACCCTTTGCACACTCTTGGCATTCTCTCAATCAGCTTCACCTGGATTGCTTTTCCAAAAGGACAGATTTCCACCGGTCTAATGTCCATTGCTCGTGTTTCTTGGCCAAGCAAGTCTCTTCTTCTTATTGGTGTCCTTTATTAGTGGTTTCTTTGCAGCAATTTGACCATGAAGGCCTGATTCACGTAGTCTCCTTTGAACAGTTGCTGTTGAGATGTGTCTGTTACTTGAACTTTACAGCAGAGGTAACTCTGGGTCTTCATTTCCTGTGGCGGCCCTCATGAGAGACATAGCGCTTGATGGATTTTGCAACTGCACTTGAAGAAACATTCAAAGTTCTTGAAATTTTCCGGATTGACTGAACTTCATGTCTTAAAATAATAATATACTTTTGTTTCTCTTTGCTTATTTGAGCTGTTCTTGCCATGATATGGACTTGGTATTTTACCAAATAGGGCTATCTTCTGTATACCACCCCTACCTTGTCACAAAACAAGTGATTGGCTCAAACGCACAAAGAAGGAAATAAATTCCACAAATGAACTTTGAACAAGGCACACCTGTTAATTGAAATGCATTCCAGGTGAGTACCTCATGAAGCTGGTTGAGAGAATGCCAAGAGTGTGCAAAGCTGTCATCGAGGCAAAGGGTGGCTACTTTGAAGAATCTCAAATATAAAATATATTTTGATTTGTTTAACACTTTTTTGGTTACTACAGGATTCCTTATGTGTTATTTCATACTTTTGATGTTCTACAATGTAGAAAATTGTAAAAAAAATAAAGAAACCCTGGAATGAGTAGGTGTGTCCAAACTTTTGACTGGTACTGTATATATTGTAACACGAGGAATAAAATACCCTAGAATAAAGCTATATACAAGGAGTACCAGTTCCAGATCAGTGTGCAGGGGTACGAGGTATTTGAGGTAGATATGTACAAGAAGGCAGGGTAAAGTGACTAGGCATCTGGCTAGATAATAATAATAATAATAATAGCAAAATAAAGAACAGAGCAGCAGCTGCAAATGATGAGTGTAAAGGTGTGTGTTTGTGAGAGTGTGTAATGTGTATGCATGTGTGTTTGGGTTGTGTCGGTTTGTGTGTGTGTGTGTGTGTGGGAGTGTGAATGTAGTGTGTGTGAGTGTGCATATGCTTTGTATACAGTCTAGTGATTGTGCGTAGGGTCAGAGCAAGACCCTTTAACTTTTTGAGGATGCGAGTGCCCATGCCAAATATTTCAGCCTCCTGGCGCGCCCTCTTCACGACTGTGCGGGTGTGTGTGGACCATGTTAGGTCGCCAAGGAACAGCCCTGTTGATGTGGATTTTTTATTTATTTAATTTATTTTATTTCACCTTTATTTAACCAGGTAGGCAAGTTTACAATTGCGACCTGGCCAAGATAAAGCAAAGCAGTTCGACAGCATACAAAAACACAGAGTTACACATGGAGAAAATAAAACATACAATCAATGATGCAGTAGAAAAAAATAAGACTATATACAATGTGAGCAAATGATGTGAGATAAGGGAGGTAAAGGCAAAAAATGCCATGGTGGCAAAGTAAATAAAGTATGGCAAGAAAAACACTGGAATGGTAGATTTGTAGTTTGAAGAAAGTTCAAAGTTAAAATATAAATAATATGGTGCAAAGGAGCAAAATAAATACAATAAATAAATACAGTAGGGGAAGAGGTAGTAGTTTGGACTAAATTAAAGATGGGCTATGTACAGGTGCAGAGATCTGTGAGCTGCTCTGACAGCTGGTGCTTAAAGCTAGTGAGGGAGATAAGTGTTTCCAGTTTCAGAGATTTTTGTAGTTCGTTCCAGTCATTGGCAGCTGAGAACTGGAAGGAGAGACGACCAAAGGAGGAGTTGGCTTTAGGGGTGACCAGAGAGATATACCTGCTGGAGCGCGTGCTACAGGTGGGTGCTGCTATGGTGACCAGTGAGCGGAGATAAGGGGGGACTTTACCTAGCAGGGTCTTGTAGATGACCTGGAGCCAATGTGTTTGGCGACGATTATGAAGCGAAGGCCAGCCAACGAGAGCGTACAGGTCGCAGTGGTGGGTAGTATATGGGGCTTTGGTGACAAAACGGATGGCACTGTGATAGACTGCATCCAGCTTGTTGAGTAGGGTATTGGAGGCTATTTTGTAAATGACGTCGCACGAAGTCGAGGATTGGTAGGATGGTCAGTTTTACGAGGGTATGTTTGGCAGCATGAGTGAAGGATGCTTTGTTGCGAAATAGGAAGCCAATTCTAGATTTCACTTTGGATTGGAGATGATTGATGTGAGTCTGGAAGGAGAGTTTACAGTCTAACCAGACACCTAGGTATTTGTAGTTGTCCACAAATTCTAAGTTAGAACCGTCCAGAGAAGTGATGCTGGACAGGCGGGCAGGTGCAGGCAGCGATCGGTTGAAGAGCATGCATTTAGTTTTACTTGTGTTTAGGAGCAGTTGGAGACCACGGAAGGAGAGTTGAATGGCATTGAAGCTCGTCTGGAGGGTTGTTAACACAGTGTCCAAAGAAGGGCCAGAAGTACACAGAATGGAGCCGTCTGTGTAGAGGTGGATCAGAGATTCACCAGCAGCAAGAGCGACATCATTTATGTATACAGAGAAAAGAGTTGGCCCAAGTATTGAACCCTGTGGTACCCCCATAGAGACTGCCAGAGGTCCAGACAGTAGGCCCTCCGATTTGACACACTGAACTCTGTCAGAGAAGTAGTTGGTGAACCAGGCGACGCAATCGTTTGAGAAACCAAGGCTACTGAGTCTGCCGATGAGGATGTGGTGATTAACAGAGTCAAAAGCTTTGGCCAGGTCAATGAATACGGCAGCACAGTATTGTTTCTTATCGATGGCGGTTACGATGTCGTTTAGGACCTTGAGCGTGGCTGAGGTGCACCCATGACCAGCTCTGAAACCAGATTGCATAGCGGAGAGGGTGCGGTGGGATTCGAAATGGTCAGTAATCTGTTTGTTGACTTGGCTTTCGAAGACCTTAGAAAGGCAGGGTAGGATGGATATAGGTCTGTAGCAATTTGGGTCAAGAGTGTCACCTCCTTTGAAGAGGGGGATGACAGCAGCTGCTTTCCAATCTATGGGAATCTCAGACGACACGAAAGAGAGGTTGAACAGGCTAGTAATAGGGGTTGCAATAATTTCGGCAGATCATTTTAGAAAGTAAGGGTCCAGATTGTCAAGCCCAGCTGATTTGTAGGGGTCCAGATTTTGCAGCTCTTTCAGAACATCAGCTGAATGGATTTGGGAGAAGGAGAAATGGGGGAGGCTTGGGCGAGTAGCTGTGGGGGGTGCAGTGCTGTTGAATGCAGTAGGGGTAGTTAGGTGGAAAGCATGGCCAGCCGTAGAAAAATGCTTATTGAAATTCTCAATTATAGTGGGCTTATCGGTGGTGACAAAGTTTCCTATCCTCAGTGCAGTGGGCAGTTGGGAGGAGGTGTTCTTATTCTCCATGGACTTTACAATGTCCCAGAACTTTTTAGAGTTGGAGTTGCACGAAGCAAATTTCTGTTTGAAAAAGCTAGCCTTGGCGTTTCTAACTGCCTGTGTGTATTGGTTTCTAACTTCCCTAAAAAGTTGCATATCGCGGGGGCAGTTCGATGCTAATGCAGAACGCCACAGGATATTTTTGTGTTGGTTAAGGGCAGTCAGGTCTGGGGAGAACCAAGGGCTATATCTGTTCCTCGTTCTAAATTTCTTGAAAGGGGCATGCTTATTTAAGATGGAGAGGAAGGCATTTTTAAAAAATAACCAGGCATCCTCTACTGACGGGATGAGGTCAATATCCTTCCAGGATACCAGGGCCAGGTCGATTAGAAAGGCTTGCTCGTTGAAATCTTTCAGGGAGCGTTTGACAGTGATGAGTGGAGGTCGTTTGACCGCTGACCCATTACGGGTGCAGGCAATGAGGCAGTGATCGCTGAGATCTTGGTTGAAAACAGCAGAGGTGTATTTAGAGGGCACGTTGGTTAGGATGATATCTATGAGGGTGCCAGTGTTTGCGGCTTTGGGGTTGTACCTGGTGGGTTCATTAATAATTTGTGTGAGATTGAGGGCATCAAGCTTGGATTGTAGGATGGCTGGGGTGTTAAGCATGTCCCAGTTTAGGTCACCTAGTAGCACGAGCTCTGAAGATAGATGGGGGGCAATCAGTTCACATATGGTGTCCAGAGCACAGCTAGGGGCCGAGGGGGGTCTATAGCAGGCGGCAACGGTGAGAGACTTGTTTTTGGAGAGGTGGATTTTTAAAAGTAGAAGTTCAAATTGTTTGGGTACAGACCTGGATAGCAGGACAGAACTCTGCAGGCTATCTCTGCAATAGATTGCAACACCGCCCCCTTTGGTCGTTCTATCTTGGATGGGGACGTGCTCTCCCCTCTTGCTCCTGTAGTCCACGATCAGCTCCTTGGTCTTACTGGCATTGAGGGAGAGGTTGTCCTGGCACCACAATGCCAAGTCCCTGACCTCTCATCGCCTTCGTGTCGTCAGCAAACTTGACACACTGGGTCCCGACACACTGGGTCCCAACCCACTGGCTCCAACCTCCTGTCTCCAACCCTCTGGATCCAATCTCCATCTCTTCATTACTTGGTTATGAAAACCCCCTGGCCACAACGCACTGGCCCAACCTCTCTTCATTACTTTTTAAGGCAGACAGGTCCAGAGGGTGCGCCCCTGGCTGTCCCTCACGTCTAGATCCAGCAGAGACTGAACCAGGACCTCCATAGCATGGTGGTGGCCGTGGTACGCCTGAATAGAAACACAAACACAGTCTCAAGCAAAGTCCAGTGGTACGCCTGAATAGATATATAATCAATGTCCTATAGTAGACCAGTGGTACGCCTGAACAGAAATACAGTGCTAGACCTCTAAAGTAGACCAGAGTCTTTCAATCGGGAGCCCTTTTTTGCTCCCGCCCAGCATCAACATCGGAGGTCCCTGCCAAGCGTGGGATTGAGAAACAAACACTCTACTTCTCCTCTGAGGTTGATTAACTCAAATGGCAAAATAAGGAAATCATCCTCATCATCACTGTGTAGAATATGCATGTATTTTACACGAATCAGGAATAGATAGGAATTTGGTGTGTGAGTCTGTCTGGACAGTCAACTTCCTGTGGAAAATCAACACCATGCCTGCTTCCCAGATAGCACCCTATTCCCTATGTAGTGAACTACTTTTGATCAGGGCCTATAAGGATCTGGTCAAAAGTAGTGTACTAAATAGGGAATAGGGTGCCATTTGTCATATGGAGACCACTACAGGAGCAGGTAGACTTTACTCACAGCGAGGTGTAGAGGGTTGATGGGAGCTCTGACATCAAAGTCGTTCAGGATGTCTGTCCCTGAGCTTTCAATTAGTTGAGGAAAGACAAGGACGTACAGTTCAGACTTGTAACATGTTTACTTGGAAGGTTAGTCTAGTAGCATGTGTAACATGGTAAATCTCAATGACCAGCCCCTGCAGACATACTGGGGTGTTGCATCCATACCTTAAACAAGCAAGTGTGAGGAAAAGTTACCAACTGGCACTTACCACATCTAAAGGTGTTTCACTTGCAATCTGGAAAAAGAACATCAAGAGTGACGATGCGTCCACGACAAACATGCAGCAACACCTTAAATCAAATCAAATGTATTTATATAGCCCTTCGTACATCAGCTGAAATCTCAAAGTGCTGTACAGAAACCCAGCCTAAAACCCCAAACAGCAAGCAATGCATGTGAAAGAAGCACGGTGGCTAGGAATAACTCCCTAGGAAAAACTCCCTAGAAAGGCCAAAAACCTAGGAAGAAACCTAGAGAGGAACCAGGCTATGAGGGGTGACCAGTCCTCTTCTGGCTGTGCCGGGTGGATATTATAACAGAACATGGTCAAGATGTTAAAATGTTCATAAATGACCAGCATGGTCAAATAATAATAATCATAGTAGTTGTCGAGGGTGCAACAAGCACATTCGGTGAACAGGTCAGGGTTCCGTAGCCGCAGGCAGAACAGTTGAAACTGGAGCAGCAGCATGGCCAGGTGGACTGGGGACAGCAAGGAGTCATCATGCCAGGTAGTCCTGAGGCATGGTCCTAGGGCTCAGGTCCTCCGAGAGAAAGAAAGAAAGAAAGAGAGAAAGAGAGAGAGCATATTTAAATTCACACAGGACACCGGATAAGACAAGAGAATACTCCAGATGTAACAGACTGACCCTAGCCCCCCGACACATAAACTACTGCAGCATAAATACTGGAGGCTGAGACAGGAGGGATCAGAAGACACTGTGGCCCCATCCCCCGGACAGACACCCACTTTGCCAAAGCACAGCCCCCACACCACTAGAGGGATGTCTACAACCACCAACTTACCGTCCGAAGACAAGGCCGAGTATAGCCCACAAAGATCTCCGCCATGGCACAACCCAAGGGGGGGGGGGGGCGCCAACCCAGACAGGAAGACCACGTCAGTGACTCAACCCACTCAAGTGACGCACCCCTCCCATGGACGGCATGGAAGAACACCAGTAAGCCAGTGACTCAGCCCCTGTAATAGGGCTAGAGGCAGAGAATCCCAGTGGAAAGAGGGGAACCGGCAAGGCAGAGACAGCAAGGGCGGTTCGTTGCTCCAGCCTTTCCGTTCACCTTCACACTCCTGGGCCAGACTATATTTAATCATAGGACCTACTGAAGAGATAAGTCTTCAGTAAAGACTTAAAGGTTGAGACTGAGTCTGCGTCTCTCACATGGGTAGGCAGACCATTCCATAAAAATGGAGCTCTATAGGAGAAAGCCCTACCTCCAGCCGTTTGCTTAGAAATTCTAGGGACAATTAGGAGGCCTGCGTCTTGTGACCGTAGCGTACGTGTAGGTATGTAAGGCAGGACCAAATCGGAAAGATAGGTAGGAGCAAGCCCATGTGATGCTTTGTAGGTTAGCAGTAAAACCTTGAAATCAGCCCTTGCCTTAACAGGAAGCCAGTGTAGGGAGGCTAGCACTGAAGTAATATGATCACATTTTTTGGTTCTAGTCAGGATTGTAGCAGCCGTATTTAGCACTAACTGAAGTTTGTTTAGTGCTTTATCCGGGTAGCCGGAAAGTAGAGCATTGCAGTAGTCCAGCCTAGAAGTAACAAAAGCATGGATTCATTTTTCTGCGTCATTTTTGGACAGAAAGTTTCTGATTTTTGCAATGTTACGTAGATGGAAAAAAGCTGTCCTTGAAACAGTCTTGATATGTTCTTCAAAAGAGAGATCAGGGTCCAGAGTAACGCCGAGGTCCTTCACAGTTTTATTTGAGACGACTGTACAGCCATCCAGATTAATTGTCAGATTCAACAGAAGATCTCTTTGTTTCTTGGGACCTAGAACAAGCATCTCTGTTTTGTCCGAGTTTAAAAGTAGAAAGTTTGCAGCCATCCACATCCTCCTACAGAGCAAATGAGGAAAATATGATATATTATGATTTATGTTAGTAACAATACAATATGGGAATTTTATCCCAAAGCTACCTACAGCTAACATATATATATTTAAGTATGTGATCTATGTAAATAAATAAATATATCACAGCTGTAAAACTGTGAAGGACTATATGGTGGAGGCCTACCCATTTCCCAGGAACATTGTAAAAAGTGGATTTGGGTACAGTGTTTATTTCCCCCTAATATCTTTGAAGATTCTGAGACCATTAGGGTTAAACATTACAGATATAAATGCAATATATGGAGTAGAAAAGATTGCCTGCCCACCAAAGAATCAACATATGTTCTACATGGTCTATTTCTATCTGAATGTAACACCTCAATCAAGCTTGTTAATTGATCGTTAAGTCATGTTTGTCAGGTAAACGGTCATTAGTGGCCTATATAAGCCTCATACAGGCCATGGGAAGACATTACCTGTTGATAACACAGACTATTCTCATGATCATGGGAGGTGTGAGAGAATTGCTGCTCTTTGTGATGACTGTGGGGGTTGTCAAAGGTTGGTTCACTAACGTTTTATTTGGATTGAAGGGATTTGTTTGGGAAATATGCTTAACTTTATAAGTTGGAGATTCAAATTTGACTGTCTGTTTCTTCCGCATTGGTCATCTTTTATTCTTCACTGCTATTATTAATATATGTAGCTGTTTTGTGTGAACTGAACTTCTGTCAACACTTTCTCCTCAGTTTCTTGTTACCCTGTTGGAAAGTCCCAGAAGCAAGATCAAGTCTCTCTGCAGAGGAGACTTGGAGGTAAGTGTTTCTTTCCACAACCCTTCTAGCTATGTTCTTTGTCACTGTGTCTATGGTGCTGCTGTGTTTGACACTCATTCAACACCATAGAGTAACTCAGTCTAAATAACGTTGTCAAAGCCTTTGATTTGGTAATTTTGCTTGTGTACCTTAACCTACGTTTTTCAGAGCTGTCATCAAATGACGTCTCCATTGAGCATGCCCTGGCCTTGCTCCGATCCATAGGGTCTGACGCTAAACAAGACAGAGAAGGTACGGCCTGAAACATATACTTTGAAAACTGTGTTGGGTTGATGTTCAACATTCGACTGGCAATTCGGCCTAGACCGTGTGGAACAGATGTGTTGCTGTAGAATACCCAACTGTTCCTTTTGTTTTTTCTCTAGAGTATTTAGAGACTAATGAAGTAGAATCCCAAGCGTCTCCAAACCATGGTAGCTCTCAGGCAAATGATGCCCTGTCCTCTGAGGAGAAGCTGAGGCGCATGTCCTCTGACGACGCTACCTCTGAAGCTGCGACTGGCCCGTCTGACGACGCTACCTCTGAAGCTGCGACTGGCCCGTCTGACGACGCTACCTCTGAAGCTGCGACTGGCCCGTCTGACGACGCTACCTCTGAAGCTGCGACTGGCCCGTCTGACGACGCTACCTCTGAAGCTGCGACCTGGCCCGTCTGACGACGCTACCTCTGAAGCTGCGACTGGCCCGTCTGACGACGCTACCTCTGAAGCTGCGACCGGCCCGTCGGACGACGCTACCTCTGAAGCTGCGACCGGCCCGTCGGACGACGCTACCTCTGAAGCTGCGACCGGCCCGTCGGACGACGCTACCTCTGAAGCTGCGACCGGCCCGTCGGACGACGCTACCTCTGAAGCTGCGACCGGCCCGTCGGACGACGCTACCTCTGAAGCTGCGACCGGCCCGTCGGACGACGCTACTCTGAAGCTGCGACCGGCCCGTCGGACGACGCTACCTCTGAAGCTGCGACCGGCCGTCGGACGACGCTACCTCTGAAGCTGCGACCGGCCCGTCGGACGACGCTACCTCTGAAGCTGCGACCGGCCCGTCGGACGACGCTACCTCTGAAGCTGCGACTGGCCCGTCTGACCACGCCTTTGAGGAACTGTTCGCCGCTACCTCCGGAGCTGCGACTGGCCCGTCTGACCACGCCTTTGAGGAACTGTTCGCCGCTACCTCCGGAGCTGCGACTGGCCCGTCTGACGACGCTACCTCCGGAGCTGCGACTGGCCCGTCTGACGACGCTACCTCCGGAGCTGCGACTGGCCCGTCTGACGACGCTACCTCCGGAGCTGCGACTGGCCCGTCTGACGACGCTACCTCCGAAGCTGCGACTGGCCCGTCTGACGACGCTACCTCTAAGGAACTGTTCACCGCTTCATCGGAGCCCCCGTTGACCACAAACATGGATATCTGACGTGGGACATGGTGCTCGGGGTCCATGCAAGAGTTCATGGGTACTCTAGTCCAGGTTGTTTGTGTGTGTAACTGCATTTGCTTGTTTTGGCTCAATTAAACATTAACTGTAATACTTGTGTCCTCAGTACTGTTTTGGCGGTTCCTACTTGGCAACATTTATTTTGCATTATAACCATGCTTTGGCCTCAGCAATATATTAATACTTTGACCCCTGTGTTTAAGCTACATTTGCTCAGTGTTGGTCAATATATGCTAGTAGCATCACATGATGTGGAATGGGTTCTAGTTCATTTTAACTTGATGGTTGTGGAACACAGTGTCTGGGGTTGGTACATATGAGGATGTTGCTAGAATCGGGGTTATTGGTTTCAGTGCTAACTAATATCACGGTTGTCAACTTGCATTTAAATTACTCTGCTGGGTGTCTTCTCTCCTGACTGACTTGGTTTCCTATTAGTGAATGCTTACATGTGAAACCAGCTCTCGTCTCATTAGCCCATCGTTTTGGCGGTTGGTCTTCATATCCCAGTGACAATCCAAACTTTCAGGTTAAATAAGTCAATGCTAACCTGTTTTAGCTGGCAGGCTGCTATCAGGTCCTAGCTCTCCCAGAGTTGCTTGTAGCACCTCTAACCTAGGGTTTGATGGGGGGGGGGGGGAACAGTTTTACCAGGATTTTCCACCCACTCCGATTACATGGGAGAAATTAACCGGTTAATTTCTATGAAAAGCGTGAGGTGAAGTCTGTTCATACAGGCCTTCTCTATCCGCATGATCAACGCTCGGGGTGTGCGTCGTAGTATACCGTACTTGTAGTCGCCGTGAATTCAAAGAGCATGTACACGCAACCTTTAAATGCAGTTAATACAGCAACAAAATTGGCTCCAACTTTTGAGCTACCGGTAGGTATCTGCTTTAATTCAAAACAATTTCTGTGGCACCGCTTTACTCGCTTATGCCAACCTGAATTCAGCCTGTTTTGAAGCAAGTTAAACCGTTACGGCCTATGCAAATATTTTGTTTGCTACAGGGTAGGCCTTCCAGGTTATTTTATGTAGCAGGGGCGAAAATCTGATATCAACTTTGGAGGGGACAATTACATGAAATGTTCTCGAGCAATTCCTGAGGGGGACACCAAAAGTAGTGCTGTAACACACAGCCTACGTTGTAATATGGTAAATGTATATTGAGGAACCAAAGAAATAAGGTGTTTGCCGTACTCCTAACTACCGGTACCCAAAACTACACAACTAATCACAACAGCAAGACCATTGCCTTTAACAAATCTTAGTTCAGTCACCAGTGTAAGTTGAGAGTGGGGGTATCCATGGCATTTTCCAATTATGTTCCTATTTTACAAGTCAAAAAATGGAGAACCTTTCATAATGTTGCCAAACAAAGACTATACAAACTTACCTGAGACTCCCTGTCTTTGCTGTCTGTCCCCAGCTCTGCCATCTGTTGCCTGCTCTGCCTAATGACATTGTGAAACATTTTCATTAGCATTTCACTTCTTTCTTATGAACATTTTATCAACTAGTCTTTGAGATATTAGGCTACTAGGGTTTTTACTTTGCGTTTTGGTGTACTGAAAAATACTCTGTCCGTCTTCTTTTTTCTGTCATTTTTCTACCTGGCTGGCTACACACACACAGTGTGTAGGTTATTTACAGTAGGAGATGGGCTTCTATCATATCTTCTATCATTCTATATGGGCTTCGATCTAAAAGGTAGCTAGCAAATGTGAAATGGATTGCAGTGACAAGAGTTGACAGCTGTATGAGATCACCATTTACACAACATATGCTGCAACCTTTTGTAATTTTAACCGTTTGTTTCATATTGGCTGGCTTCCAACAATAGCTGAATTTGCAAAGTTGGTGAGCACAAATTCCGTTTCAGTGGTGTTTGCTATAATCTTTGCTACCCGGGTTAAATAAAGGTGAAATAAAATAAATAAATAAAAGTTACCTTGCGACAATTTAGCTTTTGCAACGAGACCATTAAATATATTTAAGACAATGCTAGAAGAGAGTGTAGTTCTGTTCAGTTTGGACTTCAGTTTATCGCTAACCTTATCACAGGGACTTTGAAGCACTAACTTACATTGCTGATCTTGGAATAAATTGACGATAGCAAAGATTCCATCTTTGACGACGCCACATAAATGGAATAGGTACTAGCTAGCTTAATAGTTAATATTTGCGTGCTAGCTCTGCAAATTCAGCTCGTGTGTGTGTGTGTGAACCCTGCCAACATAAAACAAAACATTGCTATGGCGCGATTGACTGGATTAACCTCATGTCAGTCACGTGCATTGAGTGCCTTTCAGACAGTAGATACAAACCCTCTGTTACCTTGCCAACTAAGGAACTGGCAGTGGATCAAACCATTGTGAGGCAAAGGGTGGGGGGTCGCAATCTTTTGAAACTTAAAATAGCGCTATTAAGTGTCTATAATCAGCACAATTGCTTTCATTGCGTATTATTTATATTATTGAAATTACAGAGTTATGTTTACAGTGATATATTGGGGGGGACAAATCATATTTTTCCCAGGATGGAGGGGTCGTGTATCCCCCGTCCCCCCTGGGATTTCCGCCCCTGTTATGTAGCCTAAGTTTGTGTATTGAATGTTATTCTACATTTGTATGTCTGGGTCTTGAGAATCAGTTACCCTTTCTGACCAAGTCTGTAAAATAATGCGAGAACTGGGGGTATTTTGTCTTGAATAAAAGAAATAACGGAGAAGAATGGCAGGGTCTTGACAAGTTAATTTGATTGTGTAGGCTCACGTTTAATTTATGCTGTGACTAAATGAATATTAACTTGATAATGGACTTTATTGCTGGAGAACAGATGAAATAGGTAGGCCTGAGAAGATTTGATGTAAATATAGCCGAAGAATTGCACATGATAAACTGCGGGTTTAGGTTCACGTGCAATTGATCAACTGCGGCGCTATCCATTGTGCTGAATCTCCGCTACAGCGTAACTGTTAGATTATCAGAGATTCAGATTTGTTTCCTCTGCCAAAATCATCACAATAACTGAAGTATAAACAGCCACAACCTTCCCAAATTCCCTTGATAGCCAGGTGTAAGGGGAGAGGAAAGGACCAAAATGCATCTTTCAGTGAAAGGTAGGCTACTGTAATAACCTAATATTTGACCCGTCGGCCAACAGTGCCTCATAGACCAGTTAAAACTAGGCTACATCAATGAAATAGTGTGGTGACTTTGAGTTGATTAAATAGCAACAAATACAAGAACCCATTAGTGTATATTTCTCCATGTAGAGTGGTATAATCATGTTGGATTTTATTCGCTGCTTAACACCCTGCATCACACAGCTGGCTTGCTTCTGAAGCTAAGCAGGGTTGGTCCTGGTCAGTCCCTAGATTGGAGACCAGTTGCTGCTGGAAGTGGTGTTGGAGGGCCAGTAGGAGTCACTCTTTCCTCTGGTCTAAAATAATATCCCAGGGCAGTGATTGGGGACATGTGCTGTCTTTTGGGTGGGACGTTAAACAGGTGTCCTGACTCTCTGTGGTCACTAAAGATCCCATGGCACTTATTGTTAGAGTAGGGGTGTTAACACTGGTGTCATGGCTAACTGTGAGAGGTACGATGAAGAGGTGATTCAAACAGTCAAGTCCAACTTCTACGTTGATGACTGCCTCAAGTCAGTGGCCAAAGAAGAACAAGCCATAGCTCTCACAAAAAACCTCATGGATGTGTGCTCTCAGGGTGGGTTCAAATTGACCAAGTGGGTCGGCAACAGCCGTGCTGTGCTGGCTTCTATCCCTGATGAACACAAAGCCAAGCAGATAAAATAACTGGACCTGGACAGAGAGAAGCTGCCTGTTGAAAGAGCACTTGGAATCCGATGGAACATTGAAAGAGATGTGTTTACCTTCCGAGTCATTGTCAAGAACAGACCCCTTACAAGAAGAGGTATTCTCTCTACTGTCAGCTCTGTTTATGATCCATTAGGTTTCCTCGCCCCATTCGTATTAAAGGCAAAGCAAATTCTTCAAGTGCTCTGCAAGCTAAAGTGTGGATGGGACGAAGTCATCCCCGAAGAACACTCTATTTCATGGAAGAGATGGCTCTCAGAGCTAGACCAGCTTTCCAGATTCCAGATAGACAGGTGTATGATGCCTGAGAACTTTGGTCAAGTCAAGACCGCACAGCTGCATCACTTCGGTGACGCAAGTGAGCAAGGTTATGGCACGGCAAGCTACCTTAGGTTCACAAACGGTATGGGAAAGGTCCACATTGCATTCATATTGGGGAAATCAAGGGTCACTCCCCTCAAGCAGATGACGATCCCCAGACTGGAACTTGCTGCAGCAACATTGGCAGTGAGAGTGGACAGGATGTTAAGGTTGGAGCTCCAGATTGAACTTGAGGATTCAACTTTCTGGACAGACAGCCAGTCTGTGCTAAAATACATCCGCAACGATACCAAGAGATTCCATACCTTTGTGGCTAATAGGGTTGCTATGATCCGTGACCTATCGAAAGCAAAACAGTGGAGGTATTTGAACTCCAAACACAGAGCCGATTTGGACATATTTGTATAAAAGACAGAACATTCAGAGCTCCATGTATATTTGTGTAAATATGAATGTATACGATGAAATATTTGGTACGTACCTTTATGATTTATATTTACCTGATTGAGATGTATTCATTTGTTGTTAGTGTAACTTAGTTTTGTCCCCCCCCTCTTGCCATTCATTGTACTGCAGTAAGTGTGTTAGGATAAAAGCAGGAAGTTGGGCCTTTGGGGGGAGGAGTCCTTGTTAGACGCGGGAGCGGTATAGTTTTTTGACCATACAGACAGGTCATATTGTGTATTTTCCATATCAAGTAACCTATGTTTTAAGTTGATTGGATATTCATTTTCCTGTTAGATATAAGAAGAATAAACATTTTTGTTGCACCATATCCCTGGATCACATTGAATGTTTGGCTTTTTGGAAACCTTGAGTGTGGACTGTATGCGTACCAAACAACCCCGCTTCAGGCTTGGGCAGTGGCTATGGTAAAGAGGAAAGGAAGCCACTACAATCAAGTCAAAAAACTCCGTGAAGGATTGCTATCGGAAGGAAATCTCCGGTTTTGGACACACGCTGGATATTGTTCTATTTGTAATTGCATTCGTACCATAAGGACAGCTCGCTTGGAAGGACTTGAACTCCTAGAATTCGCCAGCCGTGAGTAACCACTGCGAATGAATGAGCTGCCCTGTTCAATGCGATCGTTTGATCATGCATATTATGGAAGCGCAAATGTGCTTATAATTGGAATGTTTGATAAACTTGGGAATGGAATTAAAAACACAGCGCTGTGAAAACAATTAAGAAGTTTAAGTTTGGGAAAAACTGAGATCCTAAGCACAATGTAACCTAATCATATGTCTAATATTTGGCCTAACGTGGAAATGCATCCACGCAACGAATGATACTGCGTGTTCAAACTTCATTAAAGGGACAAAACGTATAAATGGATGAAATGTTTAAAACGCAACTAAAATGCCGAACTTGCACATGTTCAATTCAAAATGGGTCAATATGCTGAAATGGATGACTGTCTTAAAGCATTAAAGGAGGTCTAAAGGGGCATTACGTTTAACAATCAAACCAACAACTGTGTCATTGTAAATTGAGTGAACTAAAAGTGAATGATGGAGGATGAAATCCCAAATAAGACTCCACTGGAGAGGGCAGAGGAGCATTTAAATTCACTCTATGCAGCCCGGAGAGGCAAACTTGGAGTGTGTACACGCAAAATGAATGAAATAAAAATCCTTCTTGTTGATGGAGGAAACATTGAAACTGTGAATGAGAGTCTTGAAGCATTTGATGCTGTTCTCAATGACTTTAAGAATGCTCATGAATCTGTGCTAGAGCTGGTCACAGAGGAGGAACAAGAACAGGAGAGCATTAACTATTATCAACCAAGAATGAGAACTTATGAACATTTCCTGAAAAAGGTGGAAATATGGAAAAAAGCTGAAGTTGAGCCACAAACGCTCATTGAACCACATGACAGCATTTCCAATGTGTCAAAAACATCAAGTAAAACAAAGTATTCTAAGACGGCTTCCTCAGTGACCTCTGTACGCCTAAAAGCTGAGGCAGAACGAGCAGCTCTACTAGCTCGCCAAGCATCATTACAGGACAAGCATGCACTGGAACTGGAGAAAGCTCAACTGAATGTTAGGATGGAGAAAATGGCACTGGAAACGGACATAGCAGCATATAATGCCAAACTGAAGGTCCTGGAGAGTGTTGAGTCTACTTCTCAATCCCATGCTGTGGCAGCCCATTTACTAAGCCAAGAAGATGGAATGAACTCTTATTTTGAGAACCAGGTACCTGAGGTCTATGTGGAACCTGAACCATCACCTGTTGAGTTTGCTGCATTATGTGCAGTTCCAAAGACCCCACTACAAAGGGTTTTACAACAACCGACAACAAAGCCATCAAAACCTATTCAGAGGACAGTCATGAACCACATCCTTCAGCAGCCAACAGCAAGGTCTAGCAATCAACACAGAATCAACACTGCGGGTATCAGCGATAATACCAGCCATGATAACCTCTCTTCTGTCATGCAAAGGCAGAATGAAATTGCTGACCTTCTTGTACTACAGCACAAACAGGCCACACTCCCTGTTAGGGAGATACCTATGTTTGACGGTGATCCTCTGAACTTTAGGCCATTCATGCGTGCATTTGAACATGGTATAGAAGATAAGACGAGCAGTCACCAGGATAGGCTCTATTACCTGGAACAGTACACCACTGGTCAGCCCAAGGATCTGGTACGTAGTTGTCTGCATATGGAAGCCAGAAGAGGCTATGCAGAGGCTAAGAGGTTGTTAAAGGAACACTTTGGCAATGAAATCAAAGTCACCACTGCTTACATGGAAAAAGCTTGGAACTGGACAAACATCAAACCGGATGATGGAAAGGGACTGGGTGGCTATGCACTCTATCTTAGAGGTTGCTGTAACGCTATGCAAGACCTACAGAACATGGAAGAGCTTAATCTTCCCTCCAACATAAAGTTGATCATGTCAAAACTTCCCTACAAACTAAGGGAAAAATGGAGGTCTACAGCATGTGATATTTTAGAGAGAAGACACCTGAGGGCCCAGTTCAGTGACCTTGTGACGTTCATGGAAAAACAGGCCAAAATACTGCATGATCCGTTGTATGGAGATATTCAAGATCCCCTGTCCAACAAAAAGTTTTTAAAAACCAGAACAGAAGCTGACTTAAAACAGCAGTTCAAGTCCAAGAGTAGGGGAAGCAGCTTTGCCACTGCAGTAGCTGTAGTGGCAGATTGTGACTCTGAAAAACCTCTAAAAGAACAAACATTAAAAGTAAAGAGACCAGGCACCTACCCTTCTGACGCTCCCAGTATCTCATGCGTATTTTGTGCTGGAGAGCATTTATTGGTCGACTGCCAACAGGTGAAGGCACAGCCACACGAATCCAAGGTTGAGTTTCTGAGATCAAAAGGCCTTTGTTTTGGCTGTTTGATGAGAGGACACTTAAGCAAAGAATGTAAAAGAAGGATGACCTGTCAGAGCTGTCAAAGAAAGCACCCCCCTATCATGCACATTGAAGGAAGAGAGAGATTTAGATCTCAAACGGCAGATATGAGTGGTGTAGCAGTAAAGCGGGAGGAGACTGTCAGCAGTGCTCTTGTCTCACTGGAAGCTGGTGACGATACCGGGGCCGGTACAGATTGTGCACTTGCAAATGTGCCAGTTCAAGTAAAGGTGGCAAATGGAAGCAAGTCTGTGTTAACCTATGCGTTTCTTGATTCTGGTAGCTCTGCAACATTTTGTACGGAAAGACTTATGAGGCAGCTGAATGCTAAATGCAGTGAGACTGAAATTCTGCTACGCACAATGGGGCAGGAGAGTCCTACCAAGAGCTTTGAGATATCTGGATTAGAGATTGGCAACGTGGAAGGCAACACATTTCTTGCATTACCAAAGGTCTACACCCAAAATAAGATCCCAGTGACAAGAGAGAACATTCCCACTCAGAAAGATCTCAAAAGGTGGCCATACCTGAAAGAGGTTCAGTTGAAGGAAATTGATGCCGACGTCGAACTCCTGATTGGCGTAAATGCTCCAAAGGCAATGGAACCCTGGCAAATCATAAATAGCCAAGGCAACGGACCGTATGCAGTGAAAACCATCTTTGGATGGGTGATGAACGGTCCTCTTAACAATTGTACCATGGCAGAAGAATCTGGATGTCCTACGGTGATGGCCAATCGTATCTCAATGGCCGACCTGGGGGTTCTTCTTGTAAATCAATACAACCATGACTTCCCTGAGAGAGAGTATGAAGAGAAAAGTGAGATGTCAGCTGAGGATCGTAAGTTTATGGAGATAGTATCAAGCTCCATAACCCTCAAAGACCGTCACTACTACTTACCGTTGCCCTTTCGCAACAAACAGGTAGTCCTGCCGAACAATCGTGACATGGCAAAGCAGCGGGCTCTAAATATCATCAGGAAGTTTAAGAAGGATGAAGGTTATGCTGCAGAGTACAAAGGCTTCATGGAAGAGATGATAACAAAAGGTTATGCCGAGAAGGTACCACAAGAACAGCTTCTCAGAGAGAAAGGCAAGGTATGGTACATACCACACCATGGCGTTCACCATAAGCGCAAAGGAACAATACGAGTGGTGTTTGACTGTTCATCATCCTATAAAGGTACATCTCTTAACAGTGAACTCCTTCAAGGCCCTGACCTGGCAAACACGCTTATAGGAGTCTTGCTAAGATTTCGGCAAGAGCACATTGCCATGATGGCAGATATCGAAGGAATGTTCCATCAAGTACGTGTCCATGAAGATGACTTAGACTTCCTGCGATTCCTATGGTGGCCGGATGGTGACACTAACAAAAGATTGGAGGAGTACAGAATGACAGTACATCTTTTCGGTGCTATATCCTCTCCAAGTTGTGCAAATTTTGCACTACGAAAGACTGCAGAAGACAACTGTGAGAGGTACGATGAAGAAGTGATTCAAACAGTCAAGTCCAACTTCTACGTTGATGACTGCCTCAAGTCAGTGGCCACAGAAGAACAAGCCATAGCTCTCACAAAAAACCTCATGGATGTGTGCTCTCAGGGTGGGTTCAAATTGACCAAGTGGGTCGGCAACAGCCGTGCTGTGCTGGCTTCTATCCCTGATGAACACAAAGCCAAGCAGATAAAAGAACTGGACCTGGACAGAGAAAAGCTGCCTGTTGAAAGAGCACTTGGAATCCGATGGAACATTGAAAGAGATGCGTTTACCTTCCGAGTCATTGTCAAGAACAGACCCCTTATAAGAAGAGGTATTCTCTCTACTGTCAGCTCTGTTTATGATCCATTAGGTTTCCTCGCCCCATTCGTATTAAAGGCAAAGCAAATTCTTCAAGTGCTCTGCAAGCTAAAGTGTGGATGGGACGAAGTCATCCCCGAAGAACACTCTATTTCATGGAAGAGATGGCTCTCAGAGCTAGACCAGCTTTCCAGATAGACAGGTGTATGATGCCTGAGAACTTTGGTCAAGTCAAGACCGCACAGCTGCATCACTTCGGTGACGCAAGTGAGCAAGGTTATGGCACGGCAAGCTACCTTAGGTTCACAAACGGTATGGGAAAGGTCCACATTGCATTCATACTGGGGAAATCAAGGGTCACTCCACTCAAGCAGATGACGATCCCCAGACTGGAACTTGCTGCAGCAACATTGGCAGTGAGAGTGGACAGGATGTTAAGGTTGGAGCTCCAGATTGAACTTGAGGATTCAACTTTCTGGACAGACAGCCAGTCTGTGCTAAAATACATCCGCAACGATACCAAGAGATTCCATACCTTTGTGGCTAATAGGGTTGCTATGATCCGTGACCTATCGAAAGCAAAACAGTGGTGGAGGGCCGCCTTTCACCCATGTGGGCATAGATTACTTCGGCCCCATAGAGGTGAAGCGAGGCTGCGTTCATGTGAAGCGGTATGGTGTGATCTTTACTTGCCTTGTGAGTCGAGCTGTCCATCTAGAAGTTGCTAGTTATCTGGATACTGATTCCTGCATTAATGCCCTGCGCAGGTTCATCTGTCGAAGGGGCCCAGTCACAAGTATCAGAACAGACAATGGCACCAACTTTGTTGGAACACACAGAGAGCTAGGAGAAGCTCTGAAAGAGCTGGATCACAACAAGATTCAAAATGAATTACTGAAGGAAGGAGTGACATGGTCATTCAATCCTCCTTCTGGAGCCCACCATGGGGGGGTATGGGAGAGGTTGATCCGACTAGTGAAAAAGATCCTCTATTCAGTCCTTAAAGAGCAAGTACTGGATGATGAGGCTTTGCAGACAGCCTTGTGTGAAGTTGAGGCGATCATGAACGACAGACCAATCACAACTGTAACAAATGACCCTAATGATCTAGAACCCCTGACTCCGAACCATCTGCTTCATCTGAAAGCAAAGCCAGTCCTGCCACCAGGACTATTCCAGAGAAGCGACCTATACTCACGAAGGAGATGGAAGCATGTACAATATATTACTGACCTCTTCTGGAAGAGATGGATCAGGGAGTATCTTCCACTTATGCAGGAGCGGAACAAGTGGAACAAAACTAAGAGAAACTTTAGTCCTGGTGACCTTGTGGTCATCGTCGACGACACCGCCCCTAGGAACTCTTGGCTAATGGGGCGTGTGGTGGAGGCTTTGCCAGGGGCCAAAGGTCTTGTCCGGAGCGTCATGGTTAAGACCAAGACCAATATCTTACAGAGACCTATCAATAAACTCTGTCTGCTCCTGGAGTCGGCGGAGTGAGAGACACACACACACACACACACATACACAGTGCTCCATCTTTGAATCACGTGCACCTCTGATTCGTTGATGTTGTACTCTTACATTCTTTGATGTCGTAGTCATACATTTTTTGGACGTCATACTCTTGACATTTTTGGAAGTTGAACACCTGAACACTTCAACTCAGACTGAGATCTACGGACTATTTTCCTATATGGCACCTTGTATATTTGTATATAGCTATGAACTGTAATGGTGCTCTGGTATAGAATGTTTTGTGTATTGGCTCTACGTTTGAATATTAAGTAATTGTTGTCCACTCAGTGCAGTTAACAATTAGGGGCCGGTATTGTTAGAGTAGGGGTGTTAACCCTGGTGTCATGGCTAAATTCCCAATCTGGCCCTCATACTATCATGGTCACCTAATCATCCCAAGCTTACTATTGGCTCATTCACCCCCCTCCCCTGTAAGTATTCCCCAGGTCATTGCTGTAAATGAGAATGTGTTCTCAGTCAACTTACCTGGTTAAATAAAACATATGCTTCTAAATAGCACTTTCGGTTTGAACGGGAAGCCCGGTAATTTCTTGCAATTTCCTCAGGAAGGAAAATTAGTAGATTCTCTGGAAAAGATATGTCCCTACATGACCAATGAGGCCTACCCTCCTCCCCCAGCCATTGGGATGAACTTTGCGGGACCCCCACCCGAGTACTCTACCAGGTACGGACGAGACATGGAGACAACTGTTCCTTTAATGTTTTTTACTCGTCTCATTAAAAATGGTTTCATACTAAAGACTAGGTCAGAATACATTTGGACTCCCTCGCTCTTTGTCTTTCCCTCTCAAATCAACTCTTTACTGTGAAATGCTTGCTTACGAGCCCACCCCAACGATGCAGAGTACAAAACTAGAGAATATATATATATATATACAGTACCAATCAAATGTTTGGACTCACCTACTCATTCAAAGGTTTTTCTTTATTTTGACTATTTTCTACATTGTAAAATAATAGTGAAGAACTCAAAACCATGAAATAACACATATGGAATCATGTAGTAACCAAAAAAGTGTTAAACATATCAAAATCTATTTTATATTTATATAGAGTCTTCAATGTAGCCACCCTTTGCACACTCTTGGCGTTCTCTCAACCAGCTTCACCTGGATTGCTTTCCCAAAAGGACAGATTTCCACCGGTCTAATGTCCATTGCTCGTGTTTCTTGGCCCAAGCAAGTCTCTTCTTCTTATTGGTGTCCTTTAGTAGTGGTTTCTTGGCAGCAATTTCACCATGAAGGCCTGATTCACGTAGTCTCCTCTGAACAGTTGATGTTGAGATGTGTCTGTTACTTGAACTTTACAGCAGAGGTAACTCTGGGTCTTCCTTTCCTGTGGCGGTCCTCATGAGAGACATAGCGCTTGATGGATTTTGCAACTGCACTTGAAGAAACATTCAAAGTTCTTGACATTTTCCCGATTGACTGAACTTCATGTCTTAAAATAATAATAGACTTTTGTTTCTCTTTGCTTATTTGAGCTGTTCTTGCCATGATATGGACTTGGTATTTTACCAAATAGGGCTATCTTCTGTATACCACCCTTACCTTGTCACAAAACAAGTGATTGGCTCATACGCACTAAGAAGGAAAAAAAATCCACAAATTAACTTTGAACAAGGCACACCTGTTAATTGAAATGCATTCCAGGTGAGTACCTCATGAAGCTGGTTGAGAGAATGCCAAGAGTGTGCAAAGCTGTCATCAAGGCAAAGGGTGGCTACTTTGAAGAATCTCAAATATAAAATATATTTTGATTTGTTTAACACATTTTTGGTTACTACAGGATTCCTTATGTGTTATTTCATACTTTTGATGTTCTACAATGTAGAAAATTGTAAAAAAAAAATAAGTAGGTGTGTCCAAACTTTTGACTGGTACTGTATATATTGTAACACGAGGAATAAAATAACCAAGAATAAAGCTATATACAAGGAGTACCAGTTCCAGATCAGTGTGCAGGGGTACGAGGTATTTGAGGTAGATATGTACAAGAAGGCAGGGTAAAGTGACTAGGCATCAGGATAGATAATAATAATAATAATAATAATAGCAAAATAAAGAACAGAGCAGCAGCTGCAAATGATGAGTGTAAAGGTGTGTGTTTGTGAGAGTGTGTAATGTGTATGCATGTGTGTTTGGGTTGTGTCGGTTTGTGTGTGGGAGTGTGAATGTAGTGTGTGTGAGTGTGCATATGCTTTGTATACAGTCTAGTGATTGTGCGTAGGGTCAGAGCAAGACCCTTTAACTTTTTGAGGATGCGAGTGCCCATGCCAAATATTTCAGCCTCCTGGCGCGCCCTCTTACCGACTGTGCGGGTGTGTGTGGACCATGTTAGGTCGCCAAGGAACAGCCCTGTTGATGTGGATGGGGACGTGCTCTCCCCTCTTGCTCCTGTAGTCCATGATCAGCTCCTTGGTCTTACTGGCAATGAGGGAGAGGTTGTCCTGGCACCACAATGCCAAGTCTCTGACCTCTCATCGCCTTCGTGTCGTCAGCAAACTTGACATACTGGGTCCCGACACACTGGGTCCCAACCCACTGGCTCCAACCTCCTGTCTCCAACCCTCTGGATCCAATCTCCATCTCTTCATTACTTGGTTATGAAAACTCCCTGGCCACGACGCACTGGCCCAACCTCTCTTCATTACTTTCTTATGAAAAATCCCTGGCCCCAACACACTGGTCCCAACCCCCTGGCCCCAACCCCCTGGCCCCAACCCCCTGGCCCAACCTTCATATCTTCATTACTTGAAAGGAAATCATTCTCCAACACACTAGAGCTCTGTCTTTTCGTGGCGTTGTAATTGAACAGGGACTACACAGTTGAATGCGGGGAGGTGTATGTATGAATTGACTCACATCCACCCCAAGGTCTAGGAGTTACTTGACCGTGCTGATCATGCCGCTGAAGGCTGCAGAGTGGAGAGGGGTGTAGGCCTTCTTGTCTTTACAGGACACATCTGATCCATGAGAGGCCAGCAGTTTCACCTCCTCAATGTGCCCTATGGGGGAGGGGAAGAGAGACAGAGAGAGAGACCGAGAGAGAAACAGAGATGGAGAGAGAGAGAGACAGATGCAGAGAGAGAGGCTGAGGGAGAGAGGTTAGTTTACAGTGGTACACAGCACCATTAGCAATACCTACATCGTGTTAGTACAATTGAAAACCTACATCTTATCAACATACTTAGTCCATCATTCTTACATAATAACACACTAGAGGTAGACCATACAGCTGAGCTGTGAGGCTAACACACAGCCAATTCATTCACTCACTGGGATAAGGACATTAGTCAGAATGTAAATGATGTGGTCAACTCATTACCCATGTAAGCAGCCCTGTGGATTGCTCGGCGGTCCTTCTTGTCAAAAGCATTAATGTTGGCTCCTCTGGAGAGAAGCAGCCTCACCATCTAACAGGAAAAGGAGAGAGAAACAAAACACAGGCTGAGGAAAACTAAAGCAAAATCTGCAAAAATCTGGCATCAAAGCCTCTTTTGAACAAACTCAAGCATACAACTAGGGCTGTGACGGTCATGGGACTTCCGGTGTCGGTGATTGGCGTGCCGTATGTACACAGTCATCGACATAACTGACAGCCGATGGACGGACGGACGGACGGGGGAAACATTAGCAAAGGAAAACAGAGTGTTTAGGCCTAACTGTCTTGCTCATAGGCATGCGAGTCTCAAGTTAACTCTTACATCTACACGTTCCGCTAGCGGAACGATTGCTCCAATATCCAATGATGGGCGGGGCGCGAAATTCAAACTCCTCTAAATCGAAAACGTACACTTTTCAAACATATGACTATTTTACAGCTATTTAAAGACAAGACTCTCCTTTATCTAACCAAACTGTCCGATTTCAAAAAGGCTTTACAGCGAAAGCAAAACATTAGATTATGTCAGCAGAGTACCCAGCCAGAAATAATCACACAGCCATTTTTCAAGCTAGCATATCATGTCACATAAACCCAAACCATAGCTAAATGCAGCACTAACCTTTGATGATCTTCATCAGATGACACACCTAGGACATTGTGTTATACAATACATGCATGTCTGTTCAATCAAGTTCATATTTATATCAAAAACCAGCTTTTTACATTAGCATGTGACGTTCAGAACTAGCATTCCCACCGAACACTTCCGGTGATTTTACTAAATTACTCATGATAAACGTTCACAAAAAGCATAACAATTATTTTAAGAATTATAGATACAGAACTCCTCTATGCACTCGATATGTCCGATTTTAAAATAGCTTTTCGGATGAAGCACATTTTGCAATAATCTAAGTACATAGCCCGGCGTTACAGGGCTAGCTATTTAGACACCCTGCAAGTTTAGCCTTCACCAAAATCACATTTCCTATAAGAAAAATGTTCTTACCTTGCTTGTTCTTCATCAGAATACACTGCCAGGACTTCTACTTCAATAACAAATGTAGGTTTGGTCCCAAATAATCCATCGTTATATCCAAACAGCGACGTTTTGTTCGTGCGTTCTAGACACTATCCCAACGCTAAATCTCGGCCACTAGCATGACGCAAAATATGACAAAAAATTTCTAAATATTCCATTACCGTACTTCGAAGCATGTCAACCGCTGTTTAAAACCAATATTTATGCAATTTATCTCGTAGAGAAGCGATAATATTCCGACCGGGAATCTGCCTGTCTGTAAACTGAGGAAAAAACCGAAAGCCGGGGGCGGGGCGTGTCACGCGCCTAAGGCTTAGACCATTGAGTGACCACTTAGCTTTTGCTCTCCTTTGTTTCAGCCAGGGCTTTGAATTATGTCATTCCTGTTTTTCCCGGGCTATGAGACCTCATTGGAGACGTGTGAATTGTCACGTAAGAGCAGAGATCCTTTGTAAACGATAGAGATAATAAAGAAGGGCAAGAAATGTTCAGACAGGGTACTTCCTGAACAGAAGCATCTCAGGTTTTTGCCTGCCATAGGAGTTCTGTTATACTCACAGACACCATTCAAACAGTTTCAGAAACTTTGGAGTGTTTTCTCTCCAAAGCTAATAATTATATGCATATTCCAGTTTCTGGGCAGGACTAATAATCAGATTAAATCGGGTACGTTTTTTATCCAGCCGTGAATATACTGCCCCCTAGCCATAAGAGGTTATTAAGGGGAAGCTAATTTTCACCATAGAAAATATATAAAGCATTCTATGCATCATCACATTTACAGACTTATGTAAGATAGCTAACTATTGCTAATGTGATTAGTAAATCGGATAGTCATCATTTAGGCTAATAATATAACTCAATCACCGTTTGCAAAAAAATGGCTGTTCATTGCAGCGCTTGATGGAGTAAGGCTAGGCTAGGCTATATCAGATATGTTTCTCTTTACAGGAAAAAAAATTGGCCTTTTTAAAATATGTTTTATCGTGCAATTCTACTACACTTTATATGACTATAGAGATTAGCAGAATATTTTTCAATATGACTTTCAAGTGGCACTGACCCAGGGATAAAGAAAGTGAATATGCACACTCACCGGGGATATAGCCAATGCCAAAAATACTGTTCGCTCAATTAAGTTGAGAATTTTGATAACTAAAAGACAGATTAGTCTTTTCATTGTCTTCTCTTTGAAGCAATAGCCAATTGCTTTCCAAACTATGTTAGCCTGAGATAGTGTTCAGTCTTTCGTGAGATGCACTGTCAGGCTCATGTAAGAAGTCATATTTACACTTGACCACGTCTGTGGTCAGTGCAAAAAAAAAAAGGACGTCCTTTAGCTCTGTCCGAACCTCCCCCTTCACCTTGAAAAAAAAAGTTTGGGAAACCCTGCTTTAACAGGCTAAAACTATTTTAAACCGGTCTTATTTTGAGACAAACAAAGTCTGCTCCAGCCTAAAAGAACGAGGAGGACTGTCATAAACTAAGTAGAACCTGATCATGAACTACAGTACTTTAAAGTGACTGATACTGAACAAGGTGCATACGGCTGATGGAAGGAGGCATCTGTTCTTAAATTGCTAGAGCACAGAAAGGATGTGTCCAACACACATCCTACCTTTCCCAATGATGAGTAAAGGCCGTGTGGCCTACCTTTCCCAATGATAATTAAAGGCCGTTTGGCCTACCTTTCCCAATGATGAGTAAAGGCCGTTTGGCCTACCTTTCCCAATGATAATTAAAGGACGTTTGGCCTACCTTTCCCAATGATAATTAAAGGCCGTTTGGCCTACCTTTCCCAATGATAATTAAAGACCGTTTGGCCAACCTTTCCCAATGATAATTAAAGGCCGTTTGGCCTACCTTTCCCAATGATGAGTAAACTTGAGTGTATGCATTATAGATATGGGCTTCATAGAATGTGTTACAAAGTGTTCCCTGTTCATCTTATCCATCCAGGTTTGGCCGGGGTAGGCCGTCATTGTAAATAATAATTTGTTCTTAAGTGACTTGCCTAGTTAAATGAAGGTTAAATAAAATAAAAAATATATGAAGTGCTTCACTATAAATACATTTGACTGTGTGGTTTGAAGTACTTTACCATTATCTTGCTCAAACAGTAAGTCTACTATAGACAGAAATCAATGCAGTAATGTTTTATTAAATAAAGGCTCTGATTAAAATAGTAATAAAATCAGGCATTTGGCTAATTCTTCTTCCCAAAAGCTCCTCTGAATGGTTTAGAGACGGCTCTGGAGATAGCTCGTAACACCCTGACTATGAGAGGGCGTTTACGGGACTGGGACTCCTGGGGAGCAGGGGCTAGTGTGGTTGTCAGGTCCTTCTTGGGTGGGGAAGTGGATGGAACCTCTGGAACCTCACACTCAGCATCTGTGATAAGAATATTTCATAATCAGAAAATGAACGTGTGTGTTTGTCTGTCCGTCTGTCTGTCTGCCTTTCTGTCCATCCTGTATCTGTAGTCACTGTTTTAACAAGCTGGCCAGAGGGTGATACATCAATATGACATTATCGATGCTTATCACTTACTCTGTGAAATACGAGTCTCTCTGAGACGTTTGGTAGGCAGCGCATCCTGTTCAGGGTGGCTCTTCGGTTCCCCTTTTGTCTTGAACAGCTGTTGACAAAACACATCAGGACAACTGAGCCTGTGTAAAATATATGGTATCTATCCCAAAAGGCGCCCTACTGGCTACGTAAGGCACTATAGTGCTCTGGTCAAAAGTAGTGCACTATGTAGGGAATAGGGTGCACAGACATTGACTCTCTCCGATGTGTATTAGGATTGTATTACAGCGGCCTCACTCAACCTCCTAAAGACAATGACAACAGCATTGTTCTAATGCTGAGACAATAGGGGTTTAGTGAATCTGTAGGGTACATTTCAGAACCTGCCTTACAGAGGTAATCTCAAAACACAGAGCCCCCTACCTTCATCCTGATCTTTGGAATCTTGCCAATTTTGGGTAGGAAGCGCCACTCCCTGTTCTTCTTAGTCTCTTCCCCACTGGCAGAGGGAAGGCGGGCCATGCCGTCAGCCTTTACATCAGCCGGGCTAAGGCCCCTGGCTGGGAATTCCTCAGTAGCATTAAGGTCAGCCACAACACGATGAGTGATGTCACTTGCGGCATTGCTGGTGTCTAAGTAAGAAGAGCAAGCTGGTGTGACCGACCTGGGTGCAATAACTGGGAGAAGAGGACGCAACAATGGAAAGCCGTCACTGCGTCCCAAAAGGCATTCTCTTCTCTTTATAGTGCACAACTTTTGAACAGGGCCCATAGGGTCTGGCTGTGGTCAAAAGTAGTGCACTAAACATGGAAGAAGGTGCCATTTTGGACGCAACCAGCAAAGTTCACATCATAAAACGCAATGTATTGAGCATCATGTTACAATGAAGTCCTATGCAGATGAAAAGATGTACTTTCACTTACCATCCTCCATTGCAGACTTGGACAAATCAGTCAGGCTGTCCATCACCATGTCTGTCATCAACTTGATGACCTGATCCAAAACCCTGTCAGCGGTGGGTGGCATAGGCCTACTCAAACACTGCCCCAGGAGTCTGCTAACAGAAGTCTGGGCAAAGCTGTAAACGAGCTCTGACGCTTCGTTCTTTGACAGCTTCCTCAGTGCTGGCTTTGGCAGCGCTGGTTGAGAGAGGCTTCTGTGGCCAGTCATGGATTGAAGCTGGCGGCTTATGGTTATCTCCTGAATGAGACCATGGACCTTTGCGATCAGGTTGCCATACGCATCTTGAAGGGCTTCAATTGACAGGAGCCTATCCAGATTTTCTTCTGCTGAAGTCATCTCTGGGTCGTCTGTCTTCAATGTGTCCATTATAGTTTTCACTATGATACTGGTGTCAGATATGTTTATTTCTATTTGGCTCACAAGCGCTGACTGTGAACCTGTCTTGTCCATTGCGTTAGAGGTATGGCATTCTGTCCTTGTGATCTCATCGGCAGCGCTCATGTCAGGCAACAGGTCAAGGCTCTCCAGTAGAGAGTCTAACATGTTAGTGGCTATCAGACACTCCTCACTTGCATTCTGCCCAACAGATGAACTCTCAGAGTTGGCCAATCTGCACTTGATCACATTTAGGATGAAGCTGAACGTCTTCTTTGCAGTTTTGCTAAAGCCTTCTTGGCTGACTGCCACTGTTCTGTCTTGTAGAGCCACAAGAGTTTCACAACTTTCACTCAATCCACTACCATGGAGAGGAGAGGCTCTCTTCAAACTGGTGTCGCTCATAACTGACACACTCCTGGTGGGCAGAGTGACATCCTCACTGCATGTGTCAATTACATGGTGGTCTGTGGAGGAGCCACTCGAAGACACAAGGGCTTTAGACCTTTTGGTCAAACTGACTTTTGAAAATGGCTTCTCACTTCTCACAGACGGAGGGCGGCTCCTGTCCTTAACAAGAGCAGTGTCAGGGAACTTCGAGCATCTGAGTGTCTCCACAGGGGTGGAGTTCAGCACATATTTGGCTGTGGTGACAGACAAGGGTGGAAAAGACAAAAAACTGGTAATAACCAGGCTGATTCCCAAATGGCAACCCTATTCCCTATACCGTACACTACTTTTGACCTGAGCCCATAGGGCTTTGGATTAAAGTAGTGCACCAAGTAGGGTATAGGTTGCCATTTGGGAAGCAGGCTAGTGTCAAAATCTCTTTATTTCAGGAATTGTACCCAAAACCCAAGTGACTTACTGTCTATTCCCGTCTTGAACGTCCACTGCACTCTGGAGGTCAGCATTTCCAATCAGCAAACGCAAACACTCCGACTGACCGTTGGTAGCTAGAGGAAGATAAACAGAGAGGATATAAGAATGTCAGATGATTGACCGTTGGTTAGCTAGAGGAAGATAAACAGAGAGGATATAAGAATGTCAGATGATTGACCGTTGGTAGCTAGAGGAGGATAAACAGAGAGGATATAAGAATGTCAGATGATTGACCGTTGGTAGCTAGAGGAGGAAAAACAGAGAGGATATAATAATGTCAGATGATTGACCGTTGGTAGCTAGAGGAGGATAAACAGAGAGGATATGAGCAGATTGCTGGACGACTATAACCTTCACATGAACAGACAGATATCAGTAACAGTGGTGTTGCTAGATGACATCCTCATGATGTTAACACAGCAGATAATAAAGAATTTTGGGGCTGAGGCCATCGAAGCCTGTCACCTGCTAGCTGTGTACCTGGCTCTGGATAGAATTCTCCCCTGTGCACTGATCTAGGATCAGCTTACCCTCCCTAGATCCTCAATCATTAGTGGAGAACATGACAAAAAATGACCTTAGATCAGTGTCTAGTGGGCATTTTCACACTATCCCATGTAACATCCCTAGAGTGGATATTGTCGTCCTAGCAACATGACCAAACAAATGGCCATCTTGGTCAGGAAAACTTTTTAATTACAGAAGCTCTATGTGATATCCTATGTGTACCTGCAGTGTGGATGGGGTTCCTCTTCAGGGTGAAGTCTTTAACCAGGATGTAGGCTCCCTGGTTGATGAGGACGTCAACACACTCCACATGGCTTTTTAAGGCAGACAGGTCCAGAGGGTGCACCCCTGGCTGTCCCTCACGTCTAGATCCAGTAGAGACTGAACCAGGACCTCCATAGCATGGTGGTGGCCGTGGTAGGCCTGAATAGAAACACAAACACAGTCTCAAGCAAAGTCCAGTGGTACGCCTGAATAGATATATAATCAATGTCCTATAGTAGACCAGTGGTACGCCTGAACAGAAATACAGTGCTAGACCTCTAAAGTAGACCAGAGTCTTTCAATCGGGAGCCCTTTTTTGCTCCCGCCCAGCATCAACATCGGAGGTCCCTGCCAAGGGTGGGATTGAGAAACAAACACTCTACTTCTCCTCTGAGGTTGATTAACTCAAATGGCAAAATAAGGAAATCATCCTCATCATCACTGTGTAGAATATGCATGTATTTTACACAAATCAGGAATAGATAGGAATTTGGTGTGTGAGTCTGTCTGGACAGTCAACTTCCTGTGGAAAATCAACACCATGCCTGCTTCCCAGATAGCACCCTATTCCCTATGTAGTGAACTACTTTTGATCAGGGCCTATAAGGATCTGGTCAAAAGTAGTGTACTAAATAGGGAATAGGGTGCCATTTGTCATATGGAGACCACTACAGGAGCAGGTAGGCTTTACTCACAGCGAGGTGTAGAGGGCTGATGGGAGCTCTGACATCAAAGTCGTTCAGGATGTCTGTCACTGAGCTTTCAATTAGTTGAGGAAAGACAAGGACGGCCAGTTCAGACTTGTAACATATTTACTTGGAAGGTTAGTCTAGTAGCATGTGTAACATGGTAAATCTCAGTGACCAGCCCCTGCAGACATACTGGGGTGTTGCATCCATACCTTAAACAAGCAAGTGTGAGGAAAAGTTACCAACTGGCACTTACCACATCTAAAGGTGTTTCACTTGCAATCTGGAAAAAGAACATCAAGAGTGACGATGCGTCCACGACAAACATGCAGCCACACCTTAAATCAAATCAAATCAAATGTATTTATATAGCCCTTCGTACATCAGCTGAAATCTCAAAGTGCTGTACAGAAACCCAGCCTAAAACCCCAAACAGCAAGCAATGCATGTGATAGAAGCACGGTGGCTAGGAAAAACTCCCTAGCAAAAACTCCCTAGAAAGGCCAAAAACCTAGGAAGAAACCTAGAGAGGAACCAGGCTATGAGGGGTGGCCAGTCCTCTTCTGGCTGTGCCGGGTGGATATTATAACAGAACATGGTCAAGATGTTAAAATGTTAATAAATTACCAGCATGGTCAAATAATAATAATCACAGTAGTTGTCGAGGGTGCAACAAGCACGTCCGGTGAACAGGTCAGGGTTCCGTAGCCGCAGGCAGAACAGTTGAAACTGGAGCAGCAGCATGGCCAGGTGGACTGGGGACAGCAAGGAGTCATCATGCCAGGTAGTCCTGAGGCATGGTCCTAGGGCTCAGGTCCTCCGAGAGAAATAAAGAAAGAGAGAAAGAGAGAATTAGAGAGAGCATATTTAAATTCACACAGGACACCGGATAAGACAAGAGAATACTCCAGATGTAACAGACTGACCCTAGCCCCCCGACACATAAACTACTGCAGCATAAATACTGGATGCTGAGACAGGAGGGATCAGAAGACACTGTGGCCCCATCCGATGATACCCCCGGACAGGGCCAAACAGGCAGGATATAACCCCACCCACTTTGCCAAAGCACAGCCCCCACACCACTAGAGGGATGTCTACAACCACCAACTTACCGTCTGAAGACAAGGCCGAGTATAGCCCACAAAGATCTCCGCCATGGCACAACCCAAGGGGGGGGCGCCAACCCCGACAGGAAGACCACGTGAGTGACTCAACCCACTCAAGTGATGCACCCCTCCCATGGACGACATGGAAGAACACCAGTAAGCCAGTGACTCAGCCCCTGTAATAGGGCTAGAGACAGAGAATCCCAGTGGAAAGAGGGGAACCGGCAAGGCAGAGACAGCAAGGGCGGTTCGTTGCTCCAGCCTTTCCGTTCACCTTCACACTCCTGGGCCAGACTATACTTAATCATAGGACCTACTGAAGAGATAAGTCTTCAGTAAAGACTTAAAGGTTGAGACTGAGTCTGCGTCTCACATGGGTAGGCAGACCATTCCATAAAAATGGAGCTCTATAGGAGAAAGCCCTACCTCCAGCCGTTTGCTTAGAAATTCTAGGGACAATTAGGAGGCCTGCGTCTTGTGACCGTAGCGTACGTGTAGGTATGTACGGCAGGACCAAATCGGAAAGATAGGTAGGAGCAAGCCCATGTAATGCTTTGTAGGTTAGCAGTAAAACCTTGAAATCAGCCCTTGCCTTAACAGGAAGCCAGTGTAGGGAGGCTAGCACTGGAGTAATATGATCACATTTTTTGGTTCTAGTCAGGATTCTAGCAGCCGTATTTAGCACTAACTGAAGTTTGTTTAGTGCTTTATCCGGGTAGCCGGAAAGTAGAGCATTGCAGTAGTCCAGCCTAGAAGTAACAAAAGCATGGATTAATTTTTCTGCGTCATTTTTGGACAGAAAGTTTCTGATTTTTGCAATGTTACGTAGATGGAAAAAAGCTGTCCTTGAAACAGTCTTGATATGTTCTTCAAAAGAGAGATCAGGGTCCAGAGTAACGCCGAGGTCCTTCACAGTTTTATTTGAGACGACTGTACAGCCATCCAGATTAATTGTCAGATACAACAGAAGATCTCTTTGTTTCTTGGGACCTAGAACAAGCATCTCTGTTTTGTCCGAATTTAAAAGTAGAAACTTTGCAGCCATCCACTTCCTTATGTCTGAAACACAGGCTTCTAGCGAGGGCAATTTTGGGGCTTCACCATGTTTCATTGAAATGTACAGCTGTGTGTAGTCCGCATAGCAGTGAAATTTAACATTATGTTTTCGAATGACATCCCCAAGAGGTAAAATATATAGTGAAAACAATAGTGGTCCTAAAACGGAACCTTGAGGAACACCGAAATTTACAATTGATTTTTCAGAGGACAAACCATTCACAGAGACAAACTGATATCTTTCCGACAGATGTGATCTAAACCAGGCCAGAACTTGTCCATGTAGACCAATTTGGGTTTCCAATCTCTCCAAAAGAATGTGGTGATCGATGGTATCAAAAGCGGCACTAAGATCTAGGAGCACGAGGACAGATGCAGAGCCTCGGTCTGACGTCAATAAAAGGTCATTTACCACCTTCACAAGTGCAGTCTCAGTGCTATGATGGGGTCTAAAACCAGACTGAAGCGTTTCGTATACATTGTTTGTCTTCAGGAAGGCAGTGAGTTGCTGTGCAACAGCTTTTTCAATTTTTTTTGAAAGGAATGGAAGATTCGATATAGGCCGATAGTTTTTTATAATTTCTGGGTCAAGATTCGGCTTTTTCAAGAGGCTTTATTACTGCCACTATTAAAACCTACTGTTGGGTTCTGAGAATATGAAATATACTAATTCATGTCACTGAGGGAGAGAGCTTAATGTATAACGTTTACATTATGTCAGGTTAGGGGTCACATCCACTTGAATGTCCTTCATATGACGAACCTCCTACAGAGCAAATGAGGAAAATATGATATATTATGATTTATGTTAGTAACAATACAATATGGGAATTTTATCCCAAAGCTACCTACAGCTAACATATATATATATTTAAGTATGTGATCTATGTAAATAAATAAATATATCACAGCTGTAAAACTGTGAAGGACTATATGGTGGAGGCCTACCCATTTCCCAGGAACATTGTAAAAAGTGGATTTGGGTACAGTGTTTATTTCCCCCTAATATCTTTGAAGATTCTGAGACCATTAGGGTTAAACATTACAGATATAAATGCAATATATGGAGTAGAAAAGATTGCCTGCCCACCAAAGAATCAACATATGTTCTACATGGTCTATTTCTATCTGAATGTAACACCTCAATCAAGCTTGTTAATTGATCGTTAAGTCATGTTTGTCAGGTAAACGGTCATTAGTGGCCTATATAAGCCTCATACAGGCCATGTGAAGACATTACCTGTTGATAACACAGACTATTCTCATGATCATGGGAGGTGTGAGAGAATTGCTGCTCTTTGTGATGACTGTGGGGGTTGTCAAAGGTTGGTTCACTAACATTTTATTTGGATTGAAGAGATTTGTTTCTTCCGCATTGGTCATCTTTTATTCTTCACTGCTATTATTAATATATGTAGCTATTTTGTGTGAACTCAACTTCTGTCAACACTTTCTCCTCAGTTTCTTGTTACCCTGTTGGAAAGTCCCAGAAGCAAGATCAAGTCTCTCTGCAGAGGAGACTTGGAGGTAAGTGTTTCTTTCCACAACCCTTCTAGCTATGTTCTTTGTCACTGTGTCTATGGTGCTGCTGTGTTTGACACTCATTCAACACCATAGAGTAACTCAGTCTAAATAACGTTGTCAAAGCCTTTGATTTGGTAATTTTGCTTGTGTACCTTAACCTACGTTTTTCAGAGCTGTCATCAAATGACGTCTCCATTGAGCATGCCCTGGCCTTGCTCCGATCCATAGGGTCTGACGCTAAACAAGACAGAGAAGGTACGGCCTGAAACATATACTTTGAAAACTGTGTTGGGTTGATGTTCAACATTCGACTGGCAATTCGGCCTAGACCGTGTGGAACAGATGTGTTGCTGTAGAATACCCAACTGTTCCTTTTGTTTTTTCTCTAGAGTATTTAGAGACTAATGAAGTAGAATCCCAAGCGTCTCCAAACCATGGTAGCTCTCAGGCAAATGATGCCCTGTCCTCTGAGGAGAAGCTGAGGCGCATGTCCTCTGACGACGCTACCTCTGACGACGCTGCGACTGGCCCGTCTGACGACGCTGCGACTGGCCCGTCTGACGACGCTGCGACTGGCCCGTCTGACGACGCTGCGACTGGCCCGTCTGACGACGCTACCTCTGACGACGCTGCGACTGGCCCGTCTGACGACGCTACCTCTGACGACGCTAGGGTTTGAGTTGCTTGTAGCGCCACTAACCTAGGGTTTGATGGGGGGAACAGTTTTACCAGGATTTCCCACCCACTCCGATTACATGGGAGAAATTAACCGGTTAATTAATATGAAAAGCGTGAGGTGAAGTCTGTTCATTCAGGCCTTCTCTATCCGCATGATCAACGCTCGGGGTGTGCGTCGTAGTATACTGTACTTATAGTCGCCATGAATTCAAAGAGCATGTACACGCAACCTTTAAATGCAGTTAATACAGCAACAAAATTGGCTCCAACTTTTGAGCTACCGGTAGGTATCTGCTTTAATTCAAAACCATTTCTGTGGCACTGCTTTACTCACTCATGCCAACCTGAATTCAGCCTGTTTTGAAGCAAGTTAAACCGTTACAGCCTATGCAAATATTTTGTTTGCTACAGGGTAGGCCTTCCAGGTTATTTTATGTAGCAGGGGTGAAAATCTATCAACTTTGGAGGGGACAATTACATGAAATGTTCTCGAGCAATTCTTGAGGGGGACACAAAGTAGTGCTGTAACACACAGCCTACGTTGTAATAAGGTAAATGTATATTGAGGAACCAAAGAAATAAGGTGTTTGCCGTACTCCTAACTACCGGTACCCAAAACTACACAACTAATCACAACAGCAATACCATTGCCTTTAACAAATCTTAGTTCAGTCACCAGTGTAAGTTGAGAGTGGGGGTATCCATGGCATTTTCCAATTTTGTTCCTATTTTACAAGTCAAAAAAATGGAGAACCTTTCATACTGTTGCCAAACAAAGACTCAAACTTACCTGAGACTCCCTGTCTCTGCCAGTCTGTCCCCAGCTCTGCTGTCTGTGTGCCATCTGTTGCCTGCTCTGCCTAATGACATCATTGTGAAACATTTTCATTAGCATTTCACTTCTTTATGAACATTTTATCAACTAGTCTTTGAGATATTAGGCTACTAGGGTTTTTACTTTGCGTTTTGGTGTACTGAAAAATACTCTGTCCGTCTTTTTTCTGCCATTTTTCTACCTGGCTGGCTACACACACACAGTGTGTAGGTTATTTACAGTAGGAGATGGGCTTCTATCATATCTTCTATCATTCTATATGGGCTTCGATCTAAAAGGTAGCTAGCAAATGTGAAATGGATTGCAGTGACAAGAGTTGACAGCTGTATGAGATCACCATTTACACAACATATGCTGCAATCTTTTGTAATTTTAACCGTTTGTTTCATATTGGCTGGCTTCCAACAATAGCTGAATTTGCAAAGCTAGCGAGCAGAAATTCCGTTTCAGTGGTGTTTGCTATAATCTTTGCTACCCAGGTTAAATAAAGGTGAAATAAAATAAATAAATAAAAGTTCCCTTGCGACAATTTAGCTTTTGCAACGAGACCATTAAATATATTTAAGACAATGGTAGAAGAGAGTGTAGTTCTGTTCAGTTTGGACTTCAGTTTATCGCTAACCTTATCACAGGGACTTTGAAGCACTAACTTACATTGCTGATCTTGGAATAAATTGACGATAGCAAAGATTCCATCTTTGACGACGCCACATAAATGGAATAGGTACTAGCTAGCTTAATAGTTAATATTTGCGTGCTAGCTCTGCAAATTCAGCTAGTGTGTGTGTGTGTGAACCCTGCCAACATAAAACAAAACATTGCTATGGCGCGATTGACTGGATTAACCTCATGTCAGTCACGTGCATTGAGTGCCTTTCAGACAGTAGATACAAACCCTCTGTTACCTTGCCAACTAAGGAACTGGCAGTGGATCAAACCATTGTGAGGCAAAGGGTGGGGGGTCGCAATCTTTTTAAACTTAAGAAAGCGCTATTAAGTGTCTATAATCAGCACAATTGCTTTCATTGCGTATTATTTATATTATTTAAATTACAGAGTTATGTTTACAGTGATATATTGGGGGGGACAAATCATATTTTTCCCAGGATGGAGGGGTCGTGTATCCCCCGTCCCCCCTGGGATTTCCGCCCCTGTTATGTAGCCTAAGTTTGTGTATTGAATGTTATTCTACATTTGTTTGTCTGGGTCTTGAGAATCAGTTACCCTTTCTGACCAAGTCTGTAAAATAATGCGAGAACTGGGGGTATTTTGTCTTGAATAAAAGTAATAACGGAGAAGAATGGCAGGGTCTTGACAAGTTAATTTGATTGTGTAGGCTCACGTTTAATTTATGCTGTGACTAAATGAATATTAACTTGATAATTGACTTTATTGCTGGAGAACAGATGCAATAGGTAGGCCTGAGAAGATTTGATGTAAATATAGCCGAAGAATGGCACATGATAAACTGCGGGTTTAGATTCACGTGCAATTGATCAACTGCGGCGCTATCCATTGTGCTGAATCTCCGCTACAGCGTAACTGTTAGATTATCAGAGATTCAGATTTGTTTCCTCTGCCAAAATCATCACAATAACCGAAGTATAAACAGCCACAACCTTCCCAAATTCCCTTGATAGCCAGGTGTAAGGGGAAAGGAAAGGACCAAAATGCATCTTTCAGTGAAAGGTAGGCTACTGTAATAACCTAATATTTGACCCGTCGGCCAACAGTGCCTCATAGACCGGTTAAAACTAGGCTACATCAATGAAATAGTGTGGTGACTTTGAGTTGATTAAATAGCAACAAATACAAGAACCCATTAGTGTATGTTTCTCCATGTAGAGTGGTATAATCATGTTGGATTTTATTCGCTGCTTAACACCCTGCATCCCACAGCTGGCTTGCTTCTGAAGCTAAGCAGGGTTGGTCCTGGTCAGTCCCTAGATTGGAGACCAGTTGCTGCTGGAAGTGGTGTTGGAGGGCCAGTAGGAGTCACTCTTTCCTCTGGTCTAAAATAATATCCCAGGGCAGTGATTGGGGACATGTGCTGTCTTTTGGGTGGGACGTTAAACAGGAGTCCTGACTCTCTGTGGTCACTAAAGATCCCATGGCACTTATTGTTAGAGTAGGGGTGTTAACCCTGGTGTCCTGGCTAAATTCCCAATCTGGCCCTCATACCATCACGGTCACCTAATCATCCCAAGCTTACTATTGGCTCATTCACCCCCACTCCCCTGTAACTATTCCCCAGGTCATTGCTGTAAATGAGAATGTGTTGTCAGTCAACTTACCTGGTTAAATAAAACATATGTTTCTAAATAACACTTTCGGTTTGAACGGGAAGCCCGGTAATTTCTTGCAATTTCCTCAGGAAGGAAAATTGGTAGATTCTCTGGAAAAGATATGTCCCTACATGACCAATGAGGCCTACCCTCCTCCCCCAGCCATTGGGATGAACTTTGCGGGACCCCCACCCGAGTACTCTACCAGGTACGGACGAGACATGGAGACAACTGTTCCTTTAATGTTTTGTAGTCGTCTCATTAAAAATGGTTTCATACTAAAGACTAGGTCAGAATACATTTGGACTCCCTCGCTCTTTGTCATTCCCTCTCAAATCAACTCTTTACCGTGAAATGCTTGCTTACGAGCCCACCCCAACGATGCAGAGTACAAAACTAGAGAATATATATATTTCTACATTGTAAAATAATAGTGAAGAACTCAAAACCATGAAATAACACATATGGAATCATGTAGTAACCAAAAACGTGCTAACTTGTTGGGGATAGGGGGCAGTATTTGCACGGCCGGATAAAAAAACGTACCCGATTTAATCTGGTTACTACTCCTGCCCAGTAACTAGAATATGCATATAATTAGTAGATTTGGATAGAAAACACTCTAAAGTTTCTAAAACTGTTTGAATGGTGTCTGTGAGTATAACAGAACTCATATGGCAGTCAAAACCCTGAGACAAATCCTAACAGGAAATGGAAATCTGATGTGTGGAATCACTTCAAACCTTTGCCATTGAAAGACCCAGGGACTTATTAATCATTTAGCACTTCCTAAGGCCACTAGATGTCAACAGTCTTTACAAAGTGGTTTGAGTCTTCTATGGTAGAAACTGACCTAAAGAGAGGCTTGGGAATTTGGTCACAGGGGGAGGGCTATTACTACTATGACGCGGGCGCCCATGGGAAACCTTTTGTTCCGAAACGTTTAGTAAGACAATGCAATCGTCCACCTTGAATATTATTGAAGCTCTGGTTGAAAAAGGCCCTAAATATTTATGTTATACAACGTTTGACATGTTTGAACAAACGTAAATATATATTTTTTGCACATTCGTGACGACAAGTCCCGCGTGCTTCAGTACATTATGAGTAGCCTTCGGAACGCGCTAACAAGAAGGAACTATTGGGACATAAATGATTAACTTTTTCGAACAAAACTACATTTGTTGTGGACCTGGGATTCCTGGAAGTGCCTTCTGATGAAGATAATCAAAGGTAAGGGAATATTTACAAGATAATTTTTTATTTTAGATGGTTCCAAGATGGCGCTAACATGTATCGCCTAGCCTATTTTTCAGAGCATACCACGTTGTTTATTGCAAAGTGTGATTTCCCAGCAAAGTTATTTTTAAATCTGGCAATGCGGTTGCATTCACGAGATGTTAATCTATAATTCTTTGAATGACAATATTACATTTTAACAATGTTTTCGAATAGTAATTTTGTAAAATGTAGCGCTGATTCACCGGAAGCATTTGAGGGAAAATATTTTCTGAACGTCACGCATCGATGTAAAATGCTGTTTTTATATATAAATATGAACTTTATCGAACAAAATATGCATGTATTGTGTAACATGATGTCCTAGGAGTGTCATCTGATGAAGATTGTCAAAGGTTAGTGCTGCATTTAACTGTGTTTTGGGTATTTGTGATGCATCTAGTTGCTTTGAAAATGGCAGTGTGATTTTTTTTTTTTTTGGCAGGGTACTCTCCTAACACAATCTAATGTTTTGCTTTTGCTGTAAAGCCTTTTTGAAATCGGACAACGTGGTTCGATTCAGGAGAGGTGTATCTATAAAATGATGTAAAATAGTCATATGTTTGAGAAATTGAAGTTTTAGCATTTATGAGGTTTTGTAATTCGCGCGACGCGATTCCACTGGCTGTTGACTAGGGTGGGACGCAAACGTCCCACCTTGCCCAGACAGGTTAAACATATCAAAATCTATTTTATATTTATATAGAGTCTTCAATGCAGCCACCCTTTGCACACTCTTGGTATTCTCTCAACCAGCTTCACCTGGATTGCTTTTCCAAAAGGACAGATTTCCACCGGTCTAATGTCCATTGCTCGTGTTTCTTGGCCCAAGCAAGTCTCTTCTTCTTATTGGTGTCCTTTAGTAGTGGTTTCTTTGCAGCAATTTGACCATGAAGGCCTGATTCACGTAGTCTCATCTGAACAGTTGATGTTGAGATGTCTGTTACTTGAACTTTACAGCAGAGGTAACTCTGGGTCTTCCTTTCCTGTGGCGGTCCTCATGAGAGACATAGCGCTTGATGGATTTTGCAACTGCACTTGAAGAAACATTCAAAGTTCTTGACATTTTCCGGATTGACTGAACTTCATGTCTTAAAATAATAATAGACTTTTGATTCTCTTTGCTTATTTGAGCTGTTCTTGCCATGATATGGACTTGGTATTTTACCAAATAGGGCTATCTTCTGTATACCACCCCTACCTTGTCACAAAACAAGTGATTGGCTCAACCGCACTAAGAAGGAAATAAATTCCACAAATTAACTTTGAACAAGGCACACCTGTTAATTGAAATGCATTCTAGGGGGGTACCTCATGAAGCTGGTTGAGAGAATGCCAAGAGTGTGCAAAGCTGTCATCAAGGCAAAGGGTGGCTACTTTGAAGAATCTCAAATATAAAATATATTTTGATTTGTTTAACACTTTTTTTGGTTACTACAGGATTCCTTATGTGTTATTTCATACTTTTGATGTTCTACAATGTAGAAAATTGTAAAAAAAATAAAGAATCCCTGGAATGAGTAGGTGTGTCCAAACTTTTGACTGGTACTGTATATATTGTAACACGAGGAATAAAATACCCAAGAATAAAGCTATATACAAGGAGTACCAGTTCCAGATCAGTGTGCAGGGGTACGAGGTATTTGAGGTAGATATGTACAAGAAGGCAGGGTAAAGTGACTAGGCATCAGGATAGATAATAATAATAATAATAATAGCAAAATAAAGAACAGAGCAGCAGCTGCAACTGATGAGTGTAAAGGTGTGTGTTTGTGAGAGTGTGTAATGTGTATGCATGTGTGTTTGGGTTGTGTCGGTTTGTGTGTGTGTGTGTGTGTGGGAGTGTGAATGTAGTGTGTGTGAGTGTGCATATGCTTTGTATACAGTCTAGTGATTGTGCGTAGGGTCAGAGCAAGACCCTTTAACTTTTTGAGGATGCGAGTGCCCATGCCAAATATTTCAGCCTCCTGGCGCGCCCTCTTCACGACTGTGCGGGTGTGTGTGGACCATGTTAGGTTGCCAAGGAACAGCCCTGTTGATGTGGATGAGGACGTGCTCTCCCCTCTTGCTCCTGTAGTCCACGATCAGCTCCTTGGTCTTACTGGCATTGAGGGAGAGGTTGTCCTGGCACCACAATGCCAAGTCTCTGACCTCTCATCGCCTTCGTGTCGTCAGCAAACTTGACATACTGGGTCCCGACACACTGGGTCCCAACCCACTGGCTCCAACCTCCTGTCTCCAACCCTCTGGATCCAATCTCCATCTCTTCATTACTTGGTTATGAAAACCCCCTGGCCCCAACGCACTAACCCAACCTCTCTTCATTACTTTCTTATGAAAAATCCCTGGCCCCAACACACTGGTCCCAACCCCCTGGCCCAACCTCCATATCTTCATTACTTGAAAGGAAATCATTCTCCAACACACTAGAGCTCTGTCTTTTCGTGGCGTTGTAATTGAACAGCGACTACACAGTTGAATGCGGGGAGGTGTATGTATGAATTGACTCACATCCACCCCAAGGTCCAGGAGTTACTTGACCGTGCTGATCATGCCGCTGAAGGCTGCAGAGTGGAGAGGGGTGTAGGCCTTCTTGTCTTTACAGGACACCTCTGATCCATGAGAGGCCAGCAGTTTCACCTCCTCAATGTGCCCTATGGGGGAGGGGAAGAGAGACAGAGAGAGAAACAGAGATGGAGAGAGAGAGAGACAGATGCAGAGAGATAGGCTGAGATATAGAGGGAGAGAGGTTAGTTTACAGTGGTACACGTCACCATTAGCAATACCTACATCTTATCAACATACTTAGTCCATCATTCTTACATAATAACACACTAGAGGTAGACCATACAGCTGAGCTGTGAGGCTAAGGACATTAGTCAGAATGTAAATGATGTGGTCAACTCATTACCCATGTAAGCAGCCCTGTGGATTGCTCGGCGGTCCTTCTTGTCAAAAGCATTAATGTTGGCTCCTCTGGAGAGAAGCAGCCTCACCATCTAACAGGAAAAGGAGAGAGAAACAAAACACAGGCTGAGGAAAACTAAAAAGCAAAATCTGCAAAAATCTGGCATCAAAGCCTCTCTTGAACAAACTCAAGCATACAACTAGGGCTGTGACGGTCATGGGACTTCCGGTGTCGGTGATTGGCGTGCCGTATGTACACAGTCATCGACATAACTGACAGCCGACGGACGGACGGACGGACGGACGGACGGACGGGGGAAACATTAGCAAAGGAAAACAGAGTGTTTAGGCCTAACTGTCTTGCTCATAGGCATGCGAGTCTCAAGTTAAGGGGAAGCTAATTTTCACCATAAAAAATATATAAAGCATTCTATGCATCATCACATTTACAGACTTATGTAAGATAGCTAACTATTGCTAATGTGATTAGTAAATTGGATAGTCATCATTTAGGCTAATAATATAACTCAATCACCGTTTGCAAAAAAACGGCTGTTCATTGCAGCGCGTGATGGAGTAAGGCTAGGCTAGGCTATATCAGATATGTTTCTCTTTACAGGAATTTTTTTTTGCCTTTTTAACCTTTTGGGGATAGGGGGCAGTATTGAGAATTTTGGAAAAAAGATGTTCCCATTTTTAACTGCCTCCTACACCAACTCAGAAGCTAGAATATGCATATTATTGTTCAGGTTTGGATAGAAAGCACTCTGAATTTTCTAAAACTGTTTGAATGGTGTCTGTGAGTATAACAGAACTCCTATGGCAGGCAAAAACCTGACAAGGTTTCAAGCAGGAAGTACCCTGTCTGACAAGGAGTCGTGCGTCTTGCATCTTTTTATTGAAAAGTAAGGATCTTAGCTGTAACGTGACAATTCCCAGGGCTCCAATAGGCTCTCAGAGCCCGGGAAATAACTGAAGGTTTACGAGGGAGCCTCAGGCTGAAACACATTATCACCTTTTGTAAGTGGCTGCTCAGAGGACCTTTGAATGAGGCGCGTGCACGATTCGCTCCTGAGGAGAAATTTTATTCGGCTGTTTAGGCTCAATGCATATTCCCGGTCGGAATATTATCACTTATCTACGAGATAAATGGCATAAAAATTGGTTTTAAACAGCGGTTGACATGCTTCGAAGTACGGTAATGGAATATTTAGACATTTTTGACACGCCAATGCGCCATGCGCGACACCGTGATGAAGCATTCTGATAGTGTCTAGAACTCACGAACAAAACGTCGCTGTTTGGATATAACGATGGATTATTTGGGACCAAACCAACATTTGTTATTGAAGTAGAAGTCCTGGCAGTGTATTCTGACGAAGAACAAGCAAGGTAAGAACATTTTTCTTATAGGAAATGTGATTTTGGTGGAGGCTGACCTGGGTGGGTATCTAAATAGCTAGCCCTGTGATGCCGGGCTATGTACTTAGATTATTGCAAAATGTGCTTCATCCGAAAAGCTATTTTAAAATCGGACATATCGAGTGCATAGAGGAGTAATGTATCTATAATTCTTAAAATAATTGTTATGCTTTTTGTGAACGTTTATCGTGAGTAATTTAGCAAACTGTTAGTAAATTCCCCGGAAGTTTGCGGGGGTTATGCTTTTTCTGAACGTCACATGCTAATGTAAAAAGCTGTTTTTTTATATAAATATGAACTTGATTGAACAGACATGCATGTATTGTATAACACAATGTCCTAGGTGTGTCATCTGATGAAGATCATAAAAGGTTAGTGCTGCATTTAGCTGATGTTTGGGTTTATGTGACATGATATGCTAGCTTGAAAAATGGGTGTCTGATTTTTTCTGGCTGGGCACTCTGCTGACAATCTAATGTTTTGCTTTCGTTGTAAAGCCTTTTTGAAATCGGACAGTGGGGTTAGATTAACGAGATTCTTGTCTTTAAATAGCTGTAAAATAGTCATATGTTTGAGAAATTGAAGTAATAGTATTTCTAACGATTCAAAAATCGCGCCACTGGATTTCAGTGGCTGTTACGTAGGTGGGACGAGTTCGTCCCACATGCGCCAGAGAGGTTAAAATATGTTTTATTGTGCAATTCTACTACACTTTATATGACTATAGAGATGTTAAAGGAATTTTATATCTTTGATGATAATAATCAATAATCAATTCGCCTTGACTAATGCCCAAGGTTTGTAAGACAATGGGTTAAAATAATTAGGCAAGGACTCAGCTTTCTGCAAAAGGTATCTGTAGCTTTTATTCAGAGAACGTTCTGAGGTCAGGATAACAAAACAGTCATTATATAGTTCTTGCTTTCTTACGCACATGCATTTACACACAAACTGTTGGTGACCTGCATTCCCCATAGACTTCTCACACTGTTTATCTCTATCCCGAGCTCGCCTGTTCCTTTCCCTCAAGGTTAGAAATGCTTTGAAGCTTTTACTCCCAGGACCATCTGTCTCCTGGTGTCCCTCCTAATTGCATACACACATTTCTTTCCCTATCCCGTGGTTCCTGGACTTTCCAGAACTAATCAAACTTATCGATCCCTACATTGATCATTACATTGATTATTCATTAACCATGCTGTATGACTAATAATTCATCATGGTCTATTGATTCATTTACCTTTAATAGATAATTCTCTTATCAATTCCACCCTTAAATGATTCAATAATTCACCATGATTTGATCAGATGCTGTATGAGAACCCTACTAATCACACGCTATATGTAAATGCAATAATCACTCGCTATATGGAAATTAATATAATCATACACTATATGGAAATACATCACACACTATATGGAAATACATCACACGCTATATGGAAATACATCATGATTATTACATACTATGAGTATTCACTAACAATCACATGCTATATGGAAATTAATTGATACAAGGATTTAAACAAGACTAATACATCATTATTCCTCCTATACCCATCAATGACAGTCCCAGGCCTCTTTCCAATTATGACACTTCGATTCAGGATTTTCATCATAATTTTCATTAAAGGAACAGTCTATCAAAACGTTGAAAATTGTTTCATCAAACATTGGCTCCTCGTTTTCGAAAGAGACGGAGCCATCTTCCTGGCCTGGAGGCCCGCATTCGCCATCCCACTGATCGGAGCTCGGAATCGGTCCATATCTCACCATCTGCTGCGTCATTGATCTCTCTAGAGTCCTGGTGATTAAACCTCTCACACATGGGACGAGACAACATCCACACAACACAAACACACTCATACAGGTGAAAGCAGCCCATAATACAGTTCTTACAACACTTTTCCATTTCCCAAACATGGGATGTGTTATCAGGAATGTACGTGTAGCGCTGAACCTAATCATTCTACCTACACTGCCCTCTTCTGCCAATAACGTATCGAGAGTCAGTCTATTTTACCAGGTCATGAGGGGGGTGGCGGATAATTGATCAGAGAACCTCTTTACTGCATCCCCGTTTTCATTCATGAATCTCTGTTGATTATAAAATATGTCATTAATCCCATCCACATTTTTATTTATTGTCAACCACCAAAATAATGTAGTGTTAAAGCCTTCACATATTTGATTCATAGCTTTGTATTCATCTGGAACTTCCCTGAGGATGCCAATAGCATCCATCTAGACAAAGCTACTCCCATCCTGGTCAAAACTCCTTCTGTGCCTACTTTAGCCTCCTATAACTGGCCTCTGATGACTAACTCGAACTTGGTTGGACCTATAACCTCAGGGCGCAAGCTAACCACCCTTCGTGGTAATTTTCGTCGTATGCGTCCTTTGCTGGTACTAGCCAACCCTTCATCAGTTATAGGTGCTGTGAGGTTAAGAATGTTCTATTCATCTCTCAAACCTAAGTCAGTCACATTACCAATTACCTTTCAGTCATTAAAATCATCAAAGTTCTCGGTGCCATTCTTGTATCTATAACACTGGTATTCATCCGGAATTTAGGTGAACCGAGGTGGGTTGGCTGAGTACTTCAATCTGGCCAACCCCAATTCCTGTACAGTTGTCTTCTTTCCCAGGAAATTGTTTAATGTTTACCTTAAATCCTACATCTTGATCTTCTTTGACTCCTTATTCTGTAAGTCACTCATCAGTGTATTATATAGTTGATCTTCTACTTCTTCTCAATGACAACGGTATCGTATGATTAGTGCCAGAAGGTGGTGGATCTGAATGTATCAGTCAGATTAGACTATGATGCAGCTCAGAGTCTCTACTCTTCCCAAAAACCGCCAACCCTCTCCTGCCCTTAGTCTCTCTGCTAGGTACCACCCCATACTCACACCTCTAGGAGCACACACAGTGATGAACGGTCGGGATAGGAAATCTTCGTTAAGGAGGTAACCCCCGGACCCTGTTGGTATCGGTTCTTCTCCTAACTCTGTGTGTGATCAACAGTGTTCATATGTGTACATACCTCCTTGCAGTGGGTAACGTGGACCCAAGTGACTCTCTCAGCTTTTCTAATGGCAAAGTCAGTGGTTTAACAGAACCTGGTATGGGCCTTCCCAACGGGACTGCTTCCAGTTTCCTCAGGGACTGGATCCACACCCAGTCTCCTGGTTGGATTGAGTGAATCACCTTCTCCTGTAATTCACCTGTTGGACACAAAATCTTGGACATACGGGTTTGGTTAACAAACAGTCTTCTCATGTGCTCTGCTAGTATTTCTTCAACTTCTATGTCTACCAGTTCTGGTATTTCTAACTCTGTCATTCTATAGGCTCTACCTGATTAGTTAACCTCTCTGGCGCATGTGGGACGAACTCGTCCCACCTACGTAACAGCCACTGAAATCCAGTGGCGCGATTTTTGAATCGTTAGAAATACTATTACTTCAATTTCTCAAACATATGACTATTTTACAGCTATTTAAAGACAAGAATCTCGTTAATCTAACCCCACTGTCCGATTTCAAAAAGGCTTTACAACGAAAGCAAAACATTAGATTATGTCAGCAGAGTGCCCAGCCAGAAAAAATCAGCCACCCATTTTTCAAGCTAGCATATCATGTCACATAAACCCAAACCACAGCTAAATGCAGCACTAACCTTTTATGATCTTCATCAGATGACACACCTAGGACATTGTGTTATACAATACATGCATGTATGTTCAATCAAGTTCATATTTATATCAAAAACCAGCTTTTTACATTAGCATGTGACGTTCAGAAAATGCATAACCCCCGCAAACTTCCGGGGAATTTACTAACAGTTTGCTAAATTACTCACGATAAACGTTCACAAAAAGCATAACAATTATTTTAAGAATTATAGATACATTACTCCTCTATGCACTCGATATGTCCGATTTTAAAATAGCTTTTCGGATGAAGCACATTTTGCAATAATCTAAGTACATAGCCCGGCATCACAGGGCTAGCTATTTAGATACCCACCCAAGTCAGCCTCCACCAAAATCACATTTCCTATAAGAAAAATGTTCTTACCTTGCTTGTTCTTCGTCAGAATACACTGCCAGGACTTCTACTTCAATAACAAATGTTGGTTTGGTCCCAAATAATCCATCGTTATATCCAAACAGCGACGTTTTGTTCGTGAGTTCTAGACACTATCAGAATGCTTCTTCACGGTGTCGCGCATGGCGCATTGGCGTGACAAAAATGTCTAAATATTCCATTACCGTACTTCGAAGCATGTCAACCGCTGTTTAAAACCAATTTTTATGCCATTTATCTCGTAGATAAGTGATAATATTCCGACCGGGAATATGCATTGAGCCTAAACAGCCGAATAAAATTTCTCCTCAGGAGCGAATCGTGCACGCGCCTCATTCAAAGGTCCTCTGAGCAGCCACTTACAAAAGGTGATAATGTGTTTCAGCCTGAGGCTCCCTCATAAACCTTCAGGTTTTTCGCGGGTTCTGAGAGCCTATTGGAGCCCTGGGAATTGTCACGTTACAGCTAAGATCCTTACTTTTCAATAAAAAGATGCAAGACGCACGACTCCTTGTCAGACAGGGTACTTCCTGCTTGAAACCTTGTCAGGTTTTTGCCTGCCATAGGAGTTCTTTTATACTCACAGACACCATTCAAACAGTTTTAGAAAATTCAGAGTGTTTTCTATCCAAACCTGAACAATAATATGCATATTCTAGCTTCTGAGTTGGTGTAGGAGGCAGTTAAAAATGGGAACATCTTTTTTCCAAAATTCTCAATACTGCCCCCTATCCCCAAAAGGTTAAACTGTCATCCATCATTTAAAGAGATGGCTCCTAGTAAACCAACTCTAGGGATAATATCTTGACTTAATATTTTAGCTACCATAATCATGTCCAACCAAGTAAGTTGGGAACGCTTCTACCCATTTGCTATACTTATCTATTCTTGTCAAACATCCCTTCTTCCCCTCCTTTCGGAATATTTCAATAAGTCCAATTCCAAATGTTGGAATGGATCTTCTTACAAATGTATTTTTTATTTTTAAGTAATTATCCTCTAGGCCATCACTCTTTCCTAACTACTCTACTATACTTCCTTCCCCTTGATACATTGCTTAGCCTATGTATCAATATTGCTGCGTATCCATACAATTTCTTTGGTAGGATAAGTAAATTATCCTTATGTCAGATCTTCTCTTGTAGGATGCCCCCTTTCATTTGCCACATGTCCAATTCTCCCTGGGGCCTTCATCCTCGGCTATTCTGTAAAAATTCTCTGTCTAGTTTCTTATCGTCTTTAAGATTTATCTATGCTGCTTTGTATGGTTTTAAATGTCTATGTGCTTGTCTGTGTAAATAGTAACTTTTCTCTCCTTTCTTATTTCACCAATTCTAGTCAATGCTACTATTTCGGCCTACTGTGCAGAATAGTGTCTGGGCAATGGTTCAGAGTCTAACACCTGAAACCAACTAAGCTTTCATTGCTCTTTTAGTTAGGGTAACAATTACTTTCAACAAAATGATCATATCTCCTCCTAGCGATTTTACCAAACATAAACTTAAAATCAAAACTAAAATACATGCCTGCCAATGGAGCCGATAGTCTCTCCATGAATTAATATCCTAAAGCTAAGTGAACCAAATTCTCTTCCTATCTACTCCTGCTGGCCCCCCTTCTTTCTTCCTGCTACTCCCCAACCCTCAAGGTTTCAGCAGTGCAGGGGAGGATCTCTCTGTCTGCCCTTCTATCTGTCTCCAGCTTTTTCTCATAACAGAAAGTATCAAATCTGGGTTGTTTCCAAATATTGACTAAATGTCTCATTGTCTCCTTGGTTGCACTCCTGAACTTTAGAAAAATCAACCTGTCTAGATATTGCATATCTACTTAAATTTATCTCGATACCCTCAATAATCCTGGATCACCTACAGATGTCATGTATCCCTGTCCTGTTGACATAAGTCTACCATTATTAAACTTATTCACAACAAAATATATTCATAAATCTCTTACACTGAATTCAACAACAGCTGACTTCCTAAGGGAAAATAAACATATCTAGATCATGTAAAAAATACCCCTGCTACTGGTCAAAATATTTTCAAATTACATAATCAGATCAAAATGACTAATCTGATTTCCTCCACCAAGAAAAATTATTTTACCCTTATTGTTCTAGGAAAATAGACTTAAGGAACCCTACCCTTAGTCTAAGGCTTTGCCCTTTTAGTCTTCTCATTGGTTCAAATTGTCAATTGTGTCTAAGAACTTTAACTCCATCATAATTATCAGTTCTCCAAATTCCCTTAAAATCAATATCACCAATGACCTTAATTCACCATCCAAATGGCTCTTCAATGTGGCTGATCAGACCACACAGGAAAAGTCACCAGAGGGGTCAACAAGTCATACCACCCTTTCAGAACCGGGTTTCTTATTACATTAAACAAATTAAGGCTTAGAACTTCATCTACATTTTATATCCCATGTTCCCAGAACATTCCCTATCAAAAGAATTTAATGTGTTTATTAAAACTCTGAAAACAAGACACTCCCCAGTATCACACAGAAATTTGATTCTCTCTCCCATTACTGTTAGTGTCAAATAGGGTTTCTGTTCTTGTTGTACTGCCAAATCAATTGTAGCCAATTCAAAAACTTCACAATCGCTGTTTATAACTAAATTCTGAAAATCGTCCTTCCCCTCACTAGTGTCTGTTCCCCCGCTCTCCATAGTTAGTCATGCCCCATCCTCCTCCTCTGAGTCTGGCTGGGGGCGCCTGACCTTCTTTTCTTTGTCTCTACTCCCTCTCTGGCCTTGCTTGTCTCTGTTTTTGTTACAATCTCTACCAGAATGGTTTTCCCCCCCTGCAGCAGTTACACGGTGCGTTACACTGTCTAGCAAGGTGTCCTAGCTTGTGACAATTGAAACACTCGTATTCCTCTTTCTCTCCTTTCCTGCTATTCTGTTCTCTTTTGTCACCTCTACCATTCCCTGCAATCTCTCCTAGAGTGGCCATCAGATATTCTGCTCCTTTCCTTTCCTTTCCTTCTTCTCTTTCTCCCCTTTGCCAAGTTGCTCATAGTGTACAGCATATCTCTTTACTTCCCTCAAATCTGCTAGCCCCCCCCCCCTACGAGGTTCTGTTTGGTGGCACGATTTATCTCGGGACGCATTCAACTGAGGAAAGCAATTTTTTAATTGCTGATAACACGGGGCATCAAATCCATCCACTACCGGGGGTTCTATTAACCCACTATTAGCGTTGGACACGTCCTTTAATCTCTCTAGGTATTGGTTTATAGTCTTATGAAATGTCCAAGGGTTTAAAAAAAATATCATGTATATAGCCACAATTCTGTCGCAATTATTAATTTCCGCTCCTTATAATTCATTAGATTTAAGTAACTGCCTTTTCCTTGATTCCGTCATTCAAATACAACTCCCATTCTCTATAAATCCTTTAAGCAGGCCATTTAGACCACAAACAACGTACTTTATCGAATTCGCCTCGCTATTATTTTGAAAGAATCTGTCTTCCAATTTAAACTAAACAAGCTATCAAAACATTCGGTTTCTATCTTAAACAAACACTAACAACCGTATCGTTCCAGTCAAAACATAACAATAATTACATTTAATTTTAGTCCCATGGTGCCTGGGCTGGGATCCGAACACGGGTCCCCCGCATGGCAGGCAATAATTCTACCACTGAACCACAATGCTATTGTTCATGTTTACAATTTCGGTAGTTCTTTCCTGCTCGGATACAATGTTCACAGTCTGGTGAAATGTCCTGTTCTATCGCAATTAAAACACCTCTTCTCTCCGTCTTTGTCAGCGCGTCTCCCTGTTTTTCCCCTTCTGTCTACAGTGTCTCTATTCACTTTTCTCAATAAGTTTGCTAAATCCTGTTCTCCTCTCTGTCTGCTCCTGGCTACCCAAACATTCATTTTTAGTAACTCCCTTACTTTTGGCCCCCTCCGCTCTCTTTCTAGCTTCTGCCAGCCAAACCCGAGCGGTGTCAAGCCCCTCTGTGCGCTGCTTCTCCGTCTTACCCCCACTGACCTTATGTATTTGTTTTACATTAATTCCAATCTTTCAACATTCAAACACCCATCAAAATCGTATTTCTTCCTCCATTTCGGCCCAAAATAAATGTTCCTTTTATCTTTTCCCAGCATAAAACGTTCAACTCCCGTCAATACCGGGATCTCCTTAGAGGATTTACTACCCATGTCGTTAAAGTACCCTCGTATTTATTCTGCTTCTTCTCCCAATCTAGAGTTTTAGAAATATTATTCGTAAGATCCTTAAACTATGTGCTTTAATTTATACAACTCCGAACCAAATACGATCAGTGTCTACTCGTTGTTAATCTTTAGGTGTATTCTATTTTATCGTTATTAATGATGTCTCTTGCGCCTGTTGATTCTAACAATATGTTTTCGTTATGAACCTTCTATTCAATTTGGGGAATAATTATTCTATATTACAAATTGCTTCTATCTCATCGCTCAAAAAGGACAAACGGCTTTTTTCTTGCGACTGTTGATTCTAGCAATATGTTTTCGTTATTAACCTTCTTTTCAATTATAGAGTAGTTCTGCTAGAATGATTTATACGTATCTATCCTAACCCGGTCTTTATCTCACTCATAGGCAAACACTGCAACCCGTTTTATATTTAGGTTTTACTGTCTGTCTTTTCCTCGCGATTTATTGACAGAATTCTCCTCACACGCACTCACTCATCCCAGCATAATCACTCTATCTCTCTCGAAACTTTATCTACAGCGGGGACTGTCGATCAGACATTAGGTTGCATACGTATGCAACTATAAACTACTTTCCAGGGGTCGTAAAGCCCTAGTTAACAGCCTATTTATCTGTTGCTTCATGTAACTCTTGACACCAATACCTGTATCTCACTCCACCATATTAGGTCTCACTTCACCCATAGATATCAGACCCAAAGCCGTATTTAGGTACCGACTATCCCCCTATGGACTTTTAACCCTTTTACGTTATCAGGTTCTCACCATAAGACTTAGTTTAGTTTTATGCAGTGGCCACAGTTGCTCAGGGTCGATTTCGGACCCTGCGTCGTTTTCGAATTCGTCGTTTTGGATTTACAACTAATTTCTGCCTTCCATTCGCGCAGAATACTTGATTCCCTTTAAAACCGATTTTTCTCCATGCGAACTTCTGAAGCCAGGTCACCAGCTATAACATTCCCGACTTTCAGCGTCTAACCCCCAGAGTACATTAAAATCCTCTACATCAATGAGATTTTGAATTTACAACTGATTCCTGTCTTCTATTCGCGCAGAATACTTGATTCCCTTTAAAACCGATTTTTCTCCACACGAACTTCTGAGCCCAGGTCACCAGCTATAACATTCATCAATCTCAGCGTCTAATACCCAGAGTACCTTTCACTCACAACATTCGCTTTTGCCTTACACTCTCAACAATCGCTTCCTCATCAAATGCCAACACCCAATTGTGTCCCTTATTCCATCATGCAATGCAGACATACAGGTGTATCACTCATTTTACCATGCAATGCAAACCTATAGGTATATCACTCACCCCTTATTTAATGTAATCATACAGGTGCTATTCCCCAAAAGTATGAATAAAGTCTAATAACCTTATCATTTGCAGCTGAGTTTTTCAATGTTCATTGAATCTCGTCACCACCTCTGTCGCATACCAATTTGCCACCGGCCTGTAAAGAACCCACAGTAAAGGGCCAGGTCTTTGATTTACGGATATTTCATCCGCCCGTGCACGGTTTCGGTGTCTCCTTGGAACGACAGCGGCAGTTTTTGAGATCCCGCTCGAAGGACCAATTGTTAAAGGAATTTTATATCTTTGATGATAATAATCAATAATCAATTCGCCTTGACTAATGCCCAAGGTTTGTAAGACAATGGGTTAAAATAATTAGGCAAGGACTCAGCTTTCTGCAAAAGGTATCTGTAGCTTTTATTCAGAGAACGTTCTGAGGTCAGGATAACAAAACAGTCATTATATAGTTCTTGCTTTCTTACGCACATGCATTTACACACAAACTGTTGGTGACCTGCATTCCCCATAGACTTCTCACACTGTTTATCTCTATCCCGAGCTCGCCTGTTCCTTTCCCTCAAGGTTAGAAATGCTTTGAAGCTTTTACTCCCAGGACCATGTGTCTCCTGGTGTCCCTCCTAATTGAATACACACATTTCTTTCCCTATCCCGTGGTTCCTGGACTTTCCAGAACTAATCAAACTTATCGATCCCTACATTGATCATTACATTGATTATTCATTAACCATGCTGTATGACTAATAATTCATCATGGTCTATTGATTCATTTACCTTTAATAGATAATTCTCTTATCAAGAGATTAGCAGAATCTTTTTCAATATGACTTTCAAGTGGCACTGACCCAGGGATAAAGAAAGTGAATATGCACACTCACCGGGGATATAGCCAATGCCAAAAATACTGTTCGCTCAATTAAGTTGAGAATTTTGATAACTAAAAGACAGATTAGTCTTTTCATTGTCTTCTCTTTGAAGCAATAGCCAATTGCTTTCCAAACTATGTTAGCCTGAGATAGTGTTCAGTCTTTCGTGAGATGCACTGTCAGGCTCATGTAAGAAGTCATATTTACACTTGACCACGTCTGTGGTCAGTGCAAAAAAAAATGGACGTCCTTTAGCTCTGTCTGAACCTCCCCCTTCACCTTGAAAAAAAAAGTTTGGGAAACCCTGCTTTAACAGGCTAAAACTATTTTAAACCGGTCTTATTTTGAGACAAACAAAGTCTGCTCCAGCCTATAAGAACGAGGAGGAATGTCATAAACTAAGTAGAACCAGATCATGAACTACAGTACTGTAAAGTGACTGATACTGAACAAGGTGCATACGGCTGATGGAAGGAGGCATCTGTTCTTAAATTGCTAGAGCACAGAAAGGATGTGTCCAACACACATCCTACCTTTCCCAATGATGAGTAAAGGCCGTTTGGCCTATCTTTCCCAATGATGAGTAAACTTGAGTGTATGCATTATAGATATGGGCTTCATAGAATGTGTTACAAAGTGTTCCCTGTTCATCTTATCCATCCAGGTTTGGCCGGGGTAGGCCGTCATTGTAAATAATAATTTGTTCTTAAGTGACTTGCCTAGTTAAATGAAGGTTAAATAAAATAAAAAATATATGAAGTGCTTCACTATAAATACATTTGACTGTGTGGTTTGAAGTACTTTACCATTATCTTGCTCAAACAGTAAGTCTACTATAGACAGAAATCAATGCAGTAATGTTTTATTAAATAAAGGCTCTGATTAAAATAGTAATAAAATCAGGCATTTGGCTAATTCTTCTTCCCAAAAGCTCCTCTGAATGGTTTAGAGACGGCTCTGGAGATAGCTCGTAACACCCTGACTATGAGAGGGCGTTTACGGGACTGGGACTCCTGGGGAGCAGGGGCCAGTGTGGTTGTCAGGTCCTCCTTGGGTGGGGAAGTGGATGGAACCTCTGGAACCTCACACTCAGCATCTGTGATAAGAATATTTCATAATCAGAAAATGAACGTGTGTGTTTGTCTGTCCGTCTGTCTGTCTGTCTGCCTTTCTGTCCATCCTGTATCTGTAGTCACTGTTTTAACAAGCTGGCCAGAGGGTGATACATCAATATGACATTATCGATGCTTATCACTTGCTCTGTGAAATACGAGTCTCTCTGAGACGTTTGGTAGGCAGCGCATCCTGTTCAGGGTGGCTCTTCGGTTCCCCTTTTGTCTTGAACAGCTGTTGACAAAACACATCAGGACAGCTGAGCCTGTGTAAAATATATGGTATCTATCCCAAAAGGCACCTTACTGGCTACATAAGGCACTATAGTGCTCTGGTCAAAAGTAGTGCACTATATAGGGAATAGGGTACACAGACATTGACTCTCTCCCATGTGTATTAGGATTGTATTACAGCGGCCTCACTCAACCTCCTAAAGACAATGACAACAGCATTGTTCTAATGCTGAGACAATAGGGGTTTAGTGAATCTGTAGGGTACATTTCAGAACCTGCCTTACAGAGGTAATCTCAAAACACAGAGCCCCCTACCTTCATCCTGATCTTTGGAATCTTGCCAATTTTGGGTAGGAAGGGCCACTTCCTGTTCTTCTTAGTCTCTTCCCCACTGGCAGAGGGAAGGCGGGCCATGCCGTTAGCCTTTACATCAGCCGGGCTAAGGCCCCTGGCAGGGAATTCCTCAGTAGCATTAAGGTCAGCCACAACACTGTCGTGTCTTTGGCTATGCCGGATTAAGTGATATGACATGCTAACCTATAAAATTCTTTCTCTGTAATTAATATTACCTGATTAAGCTAATCATGTAAATGTAATTAACTAGAAAGTCGGGGCACCACGGAATAACGTTTATAGAGCCGTTATCTTCCGAATAAACTCTTAAAATACTTAGTAATATTTTACATCGATAGCAGTCAATATTAACCCTTATCTTATTTTCAGTCTCATAATGAAAGTTGTAAATTCTTCGCTATCTTCACGAACCCTGGCTAACAAGTTGAATCAGCAATACAAAATTGGGTTTAATTATTTATTTACTAAATACCTAAACTAATCACACAGAATTACAAATACACAGAATACAAATGATGTCATACAGAAAACGTCCTGGTGGACGGAACCTGTATGAAAGCTGGTTACACAAAGGAAAGGGGGTTGGGCTTGAATGAAAGAGCGGGAAGACTTAGGAACAAAGAAACAGCAGCTAAGCTATCGTAAATACATTATCTTATGCATTCTAAATTACCGCCCATTTGGAAAAGGAAAATGCAATAAATATTTACTCTGAGCTGCGCTTCGGTAGATTGGTCGTAGATGCTGGCCGGGTTGGCCAACAGATCTTCCTGTCCTCGGAAGAATGTCTCTGGTGGTAAATTGGATAAGTGGTGGTATCTTCGTCTGTTTGTTAGACTGGATCCGTCGTCCGTCCTTTCCTAGCCCACGTCTTCAGCGGCCGCTGCTAACTCAACGGCTAGGAAGTATCACTTCTGTAGTGATTAAGCTCAAAGTTCATACCATTCGCCACCAAAGCTCACGCCGAGGTTGGCTTAGTTCTGTAAATGACGTGTGTCCTTCTAACGTAGAGGCTGCACACCTCTCGTACTGGAACATGTGGTTATCTTTTCGTCAAAGGCTTATATAGTGGAGAGGGGGAAGGATGTGTTTCATCGTTTATAACCCCTGTCTCTTCACAGGGGTGGGCCACTGATCAAGCAGGGCACTTTCTTTATGAAAACCCAATTCTCTCATTTGGAAGCTAAAATTACATTTAATCTCCTAACAAACAATTTCAATATCAAACATTTCAATTGCATAACAATTCCATGTGGCTCTGATAACTAGAGGGTGTATACTTTCCCAGGTACAGTTTATGTCGTCCTGTCATCAGTCATAATGTCTCAGATGACAAACGAACTGACATCCATACTCATTACGTTCCAAAGCATATTTCCAACTGGTTTTATTACCAAAATATGGTTCCTTTCCCCATTTGTTTGATGTTCCCAGACTCTCTATATTTAACAGGACAGCAGTCCTTCAGGACAGCAGTCCTTCAGTAGGGTCAGAAAGAGAGGGGAAGGGAGAAAGGTATTTATGGGGGGGTCATAAACCTTACCCACAGGCCAACGTCATGACAACACCATGAGTGATGTCACTTGCGGCATTGCTGGTGTCTAAGTAAGAAGAGCAAGCTGGTGTGACCGACCTGGGTGCAATAACTGGGAGAAGAGGACGCAACAATGGAAAGCAGTCACTAGGTCCCAAAAGGCATTCTCTTCTCTTTATAGTGCACAACTTTTGAACAGGGCCCATAGGGTCTGGCTCTGGTCAAAAGTAGTGCACTAAACATGGAAGAAGGTGCCATTTTGGACGCAACCAGCAAAGTTCACATCATAAAACGCAATGTATTGAGCATCATGTTACAATGAAGTCCTATGCAGATGAAAAGAGGTACTTTCACTTACCATCCTCCATTGCAGACTTGGACAAATCAGTCAGGCTGTCCATCACCATGTCCGTCATCAACTTGATGACCTTATCCAAAACCCTGTCAGCGGTGGGTGGCATAGGCCTACCCAAACACTGCCCCAGGAGTCTGCTAACAGAAGTCTGGGCAAAGCTGTAAACGAGCTCTGACGCATCGTCCTTTGACAGCTTCCTCAGTGCTGGCTTTGGCAGCGCTGGTTGAGAGAGGCTTCTGTGGCCAGTCATGGATTGAAGCTGGCGGCTTATGGTTATCTCCTGAATGAGACCATGGACCTTTGCGATCAGGTTGCCAGACGCATCTTGAAGGGCTTCAATTGACAGGAGCCTATCCAGATTTTCTTCTGCTGAAGTCATCTCTGGGTCGTCTGTCTTCAATGTGTCCATTATAGTTTTCACTATGATACTGGTGTCAGATATGTTTATTTCTATTTGGCTCACAAGCGCTGACTGTGAACCTGTCTTGTCCATTGCGTTAGAGGTATGGCATTCTGTCCTTGTGATCTCATCGGCAGCGCTCATGTCAGGCAACAGGTCAAGGCTCTCCAGTAGAGAGTCTAGCATGTTAGTGGCTATCAGACACTCCTCACTTGCATTCTGCCCAACAGATGAACTCTCAGAGTTGGCCAATCTGTACTTGATCACATTTAGGATCAAGCTAGAGGAGGATAAACAGAGAGGATATAAGAATGTCAGATGATTGACCGTTGGTAGCTAGAGGAAGATAAACAGAGAGGATATAAGAATGTCAGATGTTTGACCGTTGTTAGCTAGAGGAGGATAAACAGAGAGGATATAAGAATGTCAGATGATTGACCGTTGGTAGCTAGAGGAGGATAAACAGAGAGGATATGAGCAGATTGCTGGACGACTATAACCTTCACATGAACAGACAGATATCAGTAACAGTGGTGTTGCTAGATGACATCCTCATGATGTTAACACAGCAGATAATAAAGAATTTGGGGGCTGAGGCCATTGAAGCCTGTCACCTGCTAGCTGTGTACCTGGCTCTGGATAGAAGTCTCCCCTGTGCACTGATGTAGGATCAGCTTACCCTCCCTAGATCCTCAATCATTGTAAATTTCGGTGTTCCTCAAGGTTCCGTTTTAGGACCACTATTGTTTTCACTATATATTTTACCTCTTGGGGATGTAATTCGAAAACATAATGTTAAATTTCACTGCTATGCGGACGACACACAGCTGTACATTTCAATGAAACATGGTGAAGCCCCAAAATTGCCCTCGCTAGAAGCCTGTGTTTCAGCCCGTCTGACAACGCTACCTCTGAAGCTGCGACCGGCCCGTCTGACGACGCTACCTCTGAAGCTGCGACCGGCCCGTCTGACGACGCTACCTCTGAAGCTGCGACCGGCCCGTCTGACGACGCTACCTCTGAAGCTGCGACCGGCCCGTCTGACGACGCTACCTCTGAAGCTGCGACCGGCCCGTCTGACGACGCTACCTCTGAAGCTGCGACCGGCCCGTCTGACGACGCTACCTCTAAGGAACTGTTCACCGCTTCATCGGAGCCCCCGTTGACCACAAACATGGATATCTGACGTGGGACATGGTGCTCGGGGTCCATGCAAGAATTCATGGGTACTCTAGTCCAGGTTGTTTGTTTGTGTAACTGCATTTGCTTGTTTTGGCTCAATTAAACATTAACTGTAATACTTGTGTCCTCAGTATTGTTTTGGCGGTTCCTACTTGGCAACATTTATTTTGCATTATAACCATGCTTTGGCCTCAGCAATATATTAATACTTTGACCCCTGTGTTTAAGCTACATTTGCTAAGTGTTGGTCAATTTATGCTAGTAGCATCACATGATGTGGAATGGGTTCTAGTTCATTTTAACTTGATGGTTGTGGAACACAGTGTCTGGGGTTGGTACATATGAGGATGTTGCTAGAATCGGGGTTATTGGTTTCAGTGCTAACTAATATCACGGTTGTCAACTTTCATTTAAATTACTCTGCTGGGTGTCTTCTCTCCTGACTGACTTGGTTTCCTATTAGTGAATGCTTACATGTGAAACCAGCTCTCGTCTCATTAGCCCATCGTTTTGGCGGTTGGTCTTCATATCCCAGTGACAATCCAAACTTTCAGGTTAAATAAGTCAATGCTAACCTGTTTTAGCTGGCAGGCTGCTATCAGGTCCTAGCTCTCCCAGAGTTGCTTGTAGCGCCTCTAACCTAGGGTTTGATGGGGGGGAACAGTTTTACCAGGATTTTCCACCCACTCCGATTACATGGGAGAAATTAACCGGTTAATTTCTATGAAAAGCATGAGGTGAAGTCTGTTCATACAGGCCTTCTCTATCCGCATGATCAACGCTCGGGGTGTGGGTCGTAGTATAACGTACTTATAGTCGCCATGAATTCAAAGAGCATTTACACGCAACCTTTAAATGCAGTTAATACAGCAACAAAATTGGCTCCAACTTTTGAGCTACCGGTAGGTATCTGCTTTAATTCAAAACAATTTCTGTGGCACCGCTTTACTCACTTATGCCAACCTGAATTCAGCCTGTTTTGAAGCAAGTTAAACCGTTACGGCCTATGCAAATATTTTGTTTGCTACAGGGTAGGCCTTCCAGGTTATTTTATGTAGCAGGGGTGAAAATCTATCAACTTTGGAGGGGACAATTACATGAAATGTTCTCAAGAGCAATTCCTGAGGGGGACACCAAAAGTAGTGCTGTAACACACAGCCTACGTTGTAATATGGTAAATGTATATTGAGGAACCAAAGAAATAAGGTGTTTGCCGTACTCCTAACTACCGGTACCCAAAACTACACAACTAATCACAACAGCAATACCATTGCCTTTAACAAATCTTAGTTCAGTCACCAGTGTAAGTTGAGAGTGGGGGTATCCATGGCATTTTCCAATTTTGTTCCTATTTTACAAGTCAAAAAAATGGAGAACCTTTCATAATGTTGCCAAACAAAGACTCAACAAACTTACCTGAGACTCCGTCTCCTTCAGTCTGTCCCCAGCTCTGCTGTCTGTGTGCCATATGTTGCCTGCTCTGCCTAATGACATTGTGAAACATTTTCATTAGCATTTCACTTCTTTCTTATGAACATTTTATCAACTAGTCTTTGAGATATTAGGCTACTAGGGTTTTTACTTTGCGTTTTGGTGTACTGAAAAATACTCTGTCCGTCTTTTTTCTGCCATTTCTCTACCTGGCTGGCTACACACACACACACAGTGTGTAGCTTATTTACAGTAGGAGATGGTCTTCTATCATCTATCATTCTATATGGGCTTCGATCTAAAAGGTAGCTAGCAAATGTGAAACGGATTGCAGTGACAAGAGTTGACAGCTGTATGAGTTCACCATTTACACAACATATGCTGCAACCTTTTGTAATGTTAACCGTTTGTTTCATATTGGCTGGCTTCCAACAATAGCTGAATTTGCAAAGCTAGCGAGAACAAATTCCGTTTCAGTGGTGTTTGCTATAATCTTTGCTACCCGGGTTAAATAAAGGTGAAATAAAATAAATAAATAAAAGTTCCCTTGCGACAATTTAGCTTTTGCAACGAGACCATTAAATATATTTAAGACAATGGTAGAAGAGAGTGTAGTTCTGTTCAGTTTGGACTTCAGTTTATCGCTAACCTTATCACAGGGACTTTGAAGCACTAACTTACATTGCTGATCTTGGAATAAATTGACGATAGCAAAGATTCCATCTTTGACGACGCCACATAAATGGAATAGGTACTAGCTAGCTTAATAGTTAATATTTGCGTGCTAGCTCTGCAAATTCAGCTAGTGTGTGTGTGTGTGTGAACCCTGCCAACATAAAACAAAACATTGCTATGGCGCGATTGACTGGATTAACCTCATGTCAGTCACGTGCATTGAGTGCCTTTCAGACAGTAGATACAAACCCTCTGTTACCTTGCCAACTAAGGAACTGGCAGTGGATCAAACCATTGTGAGGCAAAGGGTGCGGGGTCGCAATCTTTTGAAACTTAAAAAAGCGCTATTAAGTGTCTATAATCAGCACAATTGCTTTCATTGCGTATTATTCATATTATTTAAATTACAGAGTTATGTTTACAGTGTTATATTGGGGGGGACAAATCATATTTTTCCCAGGATGGGGGGGTCGTGTATCCCGCGTCCCCCCTGGGATTTCCACCCCTGTTATGTAGCCTAAGTTTGTGTATTGAATGTTATTCTAAATTTTTTTGTCTGGGTCTTGAAAATCAGTTACCCTTTCTGACCAAGTCTGTAAAATAATGCAAGAACTGGGGGTATTTTGTCTTGAATAAAAGTAATAACGGAGAAGAATGGCAGGGTCTTGACAAGTTAATTTGATTGTGTAGGCTCACGTTTAATTTATGCTGTGACTTAATGAATATTAACTTGATAATTGACTTTATTGCTGAAGAACAGATGCAATAGGTAGGCCTGAGAAGATTTGATGTAAATATAGCCGAAGAATGGTTATTCCTCTGACAAAATCATCACAATAACCGAAGTATAAACAGCCACAACCTTCCCAAATTCCCTTGATAGCCAGGTGTAAGGGGAGAGGAAAGGACCAAAATGCATCTTTCAGTGAAAGGTAGGCTACTGTAATAACCTCATATTTGACCCGTCGCCAACAGTGCCTCATAGACCGGTTAAAACTAGGCTACATCAATGAAATAGTGTGGTGACTTTGAGTTGATTAAATAGCAACAAATACAAGAACCCATTAGTGTATGTTTCTCCATGTAGAGTGGTATAATCATGTTGGATTTTATTCGCTGCTTAACACCCTGCATCCCACAGCTGGCTTGCTTCTGAAGCTAAGCAGGGTTGGTCCTGGTCAGTCCCTAGATTGGAGACCAGTTGCTGCTGGAAGTGGTGTTGGAGGGCCAGTAGGAATCACTCTTTCCTCTGGTCTAAAATAATATCCCAGGGCAGTGATTGGGGACATGTGCTGTCTTTCGGGTGGGACGTTAAACAGGTGTCCTGACTCTCTGTGGTCACTAATGATCCCATGGCACTTATTGTTAGAGTAGGGGTGTTAACCCTGGTGTCCTGGCAAAATTCCCAATCTGGCCCTCATACCATCACGGTCACCTAATCATCCACAAGCTTACTATTGGCTCATTCACCCCCCGTAACTATTCCCCAGGTCATTGCTGTAAATGAGAATGTGTTCTCAGTCAACTTACCTGGTTAAATAAAACATATGCTTCTAAATAGCACTTGGTTTGAACGGGAATTTCTTGCAATTTCCTCAGGAAGGAAAATTGGTAGATTCTCTGGAAAAGATATGTCCCTACATGACCAATGAGGCCTACCCTCCTCCCCCAGCCATTGGGATGAACTTTGCGGGACCCCCACCCGAGTACTCTACCAGGTACGGACGAGACATGGAGACAACTGTTCCTTTAATGTTTTGTACTCGTCTCATTAAAAATGGTTTCATACTAAAGACTAGGTCAGAATACATTTGGACTCCCTCGCTCTTTGTCATTCCCTCTCAAATCAACTCTTTACCGTGAAATGCTTGCTTACGAGCCCACCCCAACGATGCAGTGTACAAAACTAGAGAAAATATATATACACTGCTCAAAAAAATAAAGGGAACACTTAAACAACTCAATGTAACTCCAAGTCAATCACACTTCTGTGAAATCAAACTGTTCACTTAGGAAACAACACTGATTGAAAATACATTTCACATGCTTTTGTGCAAATGGAATAGACAACAGGTGGAAATTATTGGCAATTAGCAAGACACCCCCAATAAAGGAGTTGTTCTGCAGGTGGTAACCACAGACCACGTCTCAATTCCTATGCTTCCTGGCTGATGTTTTGGTCACTTTTGAATGCTGGCGGTGCTTTCACTCTAGTGGTAGCATGAGATGGAGTCTACAACCCACACAAGTGGCTCAGGTAGTGCAGCTCATCCAGGATGGCACATCAATGTGAGCTGTGGCAAGAAGGTTTGCTGTGTCTGTCAGCAAGGTGTCCAGAGCATAGAGGCACTACCAGGAGACAGGCCAGTACATCACGAGACGTGGAGGGCAACAACCCAGCAGCAGGACCGCTACCTCCGCCTTTGTGCAAGGAGGAGTAGGAGGAGCACTGCCAGAGCCCTGCAAAATGACCTCCAGCAGGCCACAAATGTGCATGTGTCTGCTCAAACGGTCAGAAACAGACTCCATGAGGGTGGTATGAGGGCCCGACGTCCACAGGTGGGGGTTGTGCTTACAGCCCAACACCGTGCAGGACGTTTGGCATTTGCCAGAGAACACCAAGATTGGCAAATTCGCCACTGGCGCCCTGTGCTCTTCACAGATGAAAGCAGGTTCACACTAAGCACATGTGACAGAACGTTCTGCTGCCTGCAACATCCTCCAGCATGACCGGTTTGGCGGTGGGTCAGTCATGGTGTTGGGTGGCATTTCTTTGGGGGGCCGCACAGCCCTCCATGTGCTCGCCAGAGATAGCCTGACTGCCATTAGGTACCGAGATGAGATCCTCAGACCCCTTGTGAGACCATATGCTGGTGCGGATGGCCCTGGGTTCCTCCTAATGCAAGACAATGCTAGACCTCATGTGGCTGGAGTGTGTCAGCAGTTCCTGCAAGAGGAAGGCATTGATGCTACGGACTGGCCCGCCTGTTCCCCAGACCTGAATCCAATTGAGCACATCTGGGACATCATGTCTCGCTCCATCCACCAACGCCACGTTGCACCACAGACTGTCCAGGAGTTGGCGGATGCTTTAGTCCAGGTCTGGGAGGAGATCCCTCAGGAGACCATCCGCCACCTCATCAGGAGCAGGCCCAGGCGTTGTAGGGAGGTCATACAGGCACGTGGAGGCCACACACACTACTGAGCCTCATTTTGACTTGTTTTAAGGACATTACATCAAAGTTGGATCAGCCTGTAGTGTGGTTTTCCACTTTAATTTTGAGTGTGACTCCAAATCCAGACCTCCATGGGTTGATAAATTGGATTTCCATTGATTATTTTTGTGTGATTTTGTTGTCAGCACATTCAACTATGTAAAGAAAAAAGTATTTAATAAGATTATTTCTTTCATTCAGTTCTAGGATGTGTTATTTTAGTGTTATTTTTTTGAGCAGTGTATATATATATATATCTATACACAGTACCAATCAAAAGTTTGCACACACCTACTCATTCAAAGGTTTTTCTTTATTTTGACTATTTTCTACATTGTGAAATAATAGTGATGAACTCAAAACTATGAAATAACACATAAGGAATCATGTAGTAACCAAAAAAGTGTTAAACATATCAAAATCTATTTTATATTTATATAGTCTTCAATGTAGCCACCCTTTGAACACTCTTGGCATTCTCTCAACCAGCTTCACCTGGATTGCTTTTCCAAAAGGACATATTTCTACCGGTTTAATGTCCATTGCTTGTGTTTCTTGGCCCAATCAAGTCTCTTCTTATTGGTGTCCTTTAGTAGTGGTGTCTTTGCAGCAATTTGACCATGAAGGCCTGATTCACGTAGTCTCCTCTGAACAGTTGATGTTGAGATGTGTCTGTTACTTGAACTTTACAGCAGAGGTAACTCTGGGTCTTCCTTTCCTGTGGCGGTCCTCATGAGAGACATAGCGCTTGATGGATTTTGCAACTGCACTTGAAGAAACATTCAAAGTTCTTGAAATTTTCCCGATTGACTGAACTTCATGTCTTAAAATGATGATAGACTTTTGTTTCTCTTTGCTTATTTGAGCTGTTCTTGCCATGATATGGACTTGGTATTTTACCAAATAGGGCTATCTTCTGTATACCACCCCTACCTTGTCACAAAACAAGTGATTGGCTCAAACGCACTAAGAAGGAAATAAATTCCACAAATTAACTTTGAACAAGGCACACCTGTTAATTGAAATGCATTCCAGGTGAGTACCTCATGAAGCTGGTTGAGAGAATGCCAAGAGTGTGCAAAGCTGTCATCAAGGCAAAGGGTGGCTACTTTGAAGAATTTCAAATATATTTTAATTTGTTTAACACTTTTTTTGGTTACTACAGGATTCCTTATGTGTTATTTCATACTTTTGATGTTCTACAATGTAGAAAATTGTAAAAATAAAGAAACCCTGGAATGAGAAGGTGTGTCCAAACTTTTGACTGGTACTGTATATATTGTAACCCAAGGAATAACATACCCAAGAATAAAGCTATATACAAGGAGTACCAGTTCCAGATCAGTGTGCAGGGGTACGAGGTATTTGAGGTAGATATGTACAAGAAGGCAGGGTAAAGTGACTAGGCATCAGGATAGATAATAATAATAATAATAGCAAAATAAAGAACAGAGCAGCAGCAGCAAATGATGAGTGTAAAGGTCTGTGTTTGTGAGAGTGTGTAATGTGTATGCATGTGTGTTTGGGTTGTGTCGGTTTGTGTGTGTGTGTGTGTGTGTGTGTGTGGGAGTGTGAATGTAGTGTGTGTGAGTGTGCATATGCTTTGTATACAGTCTAGTGATTGTGCGTAGGGTCAGAGCAAGACCCTTTAACTTTTTGAGGATGCGAGTGCCCGTGCCAAATATTTCAGCCTCCTGGCGCGCCCTCTTCATGACTGTGCGGGTGTGTGTGGACCATGTTAGGTCGCCAAGGAACAGCCCTGTTGATGTGGATGGGGATGTGCTCTCCCCTCTTGCTCCTGTAGTCCACGATCAGCTCCTTGGTCTTACTGGCATTGAGGGAGAGGTTGTCCTGGAACCACAATGCCAAGTCTCTGACCTCTCATCGCCTTTGTGTCGTCAGCAAACTTGATGATGGTGTTGGAGACGTGTGTGGCCACAGTCATGGGTGAACAGGGAGTACAAGAGGGGACTAAGCACACACCCCTGAGGGCCTCCCGTGTTGAAGGTCAGTGTGGCAGAGGTGTTCTTGCCCATCCTCACCACCTGGGGCCGGCCCGTCAGAAAGTCCAGCATCCAGTTGCAGAAGTAGGTCTTCAGTCCCAGGGTCCCGAGCTTGGAGGGGACTATGGTGTTGAACGCTGGGCTGTAGTCTATGAACAGCATTCTCACATAGTTATTTCCCCTCTGTACTCACAAAGCAGTCTTGTCAAAGGAGCCTCGAGTATGCTTCTTCATGTGGACGATGTTGTCCATACACTTAATGAAGCCAATGACTGATGTGGTAAACTCCTCAATGCTATCAGATGAATCCCGGAACATATCAAATTCTGTACTAGCAAAACAGTCTTGTAGCCTCGAAACTGCCTCTTTGGACCACTTCATGATTGAGCGCATCACTAGAGGGCGAGAAAGGGCCTTGTATGCGTTTCTGTGGGTAGAATAAAAGTGGTCCAGTGTTTTAGCACCCATAGCGGCGCAAAGACGTGTTGGTAGAAGTGAGGTAGAACGATTGTACTGTAAGTCTCTCCATGTTAAAGTCTCTGCCCACCAGAAACGCTGCCTCTGTGTGCGTTTTTTTGCTTGTTTATCACCCCATACAGTTCGTTGCGTGCCAGGGTCGTGTTGGCTTGTGCAGGGGTGATAATTACGGATGAGAACTGTCTTGGTAGATACAAATGTCCATGAGCTATTCTATATTAGGTGAGTAAAACCTTGAGATTTACTTTGTTTATGGAGAGGCACACCCCTCCCCCTTTGGACTTGCCCTAAATAGCAACGTCGGGTTGCGACTCGTAAGATGTCAGCCTTCTCAGTCTATCACGTTCCAGGTAAGACCCAGATGCAGACAACGTCGGAATAGCAACAGTTTATTAATCCACCAGGGGCAGGCAAAAGACAAGGGCAGGCAGGGCTCGGTAATCCAGATAGGTGGGGCAAAGGTACAGGACGGCAGGCAGGCTCAGGGTCAGGGCAGGCAGAATGGTCAACACTGTGTTGACCATTCTGCCTGCCCTGACCCTACCTGCCGTCCTGTACCTTTGCCCCACCTATCTGGATTACTGACCTCTGCGTACCCTGACCCTGAGCCTGCCTGCCGTCCGGTAGGAACAGGAACAATCGAGAGACAGGAGCAGAGGGAAAACCGCTGGTAGGCTTGACGAAACAAAACGAACTGGCAACAGACAAACAGAGAACACAGGTATAAATACACAGGGGATAATGGGGAAGATGGGCGACACCTGGAGGGGGGTGGAGACAATCACAAAGACAGGTGAAACAGATCAGGGTGTGAGAGTCGGCGCCATCTCTCTTTCTCTAACTCACTCTTGCAAAGTTCCTACAGTGGTGATAGTTTAATTAGCGTGATGTGAGTGATCCCATATTGCCATGGTATTAAATAAGAGCACAATTAATGAATTGACAATGAATTAACATAGGCATAAATATCATACCCACCAAAAAATGCTAAACTACAGTTATTGGTAATGTTGAGACATTAGCATGTTTCAGGGGTATGATCGTTGTCTCTAACTTTCTCACTTATTTCTCATGATTCATTCATGATTGTGTTCAGAAACATTTTCTATTTTTATTTACTATAAAATTGACTCCAAAATGATACAATACATTATTTACAAGTATTTCTATTGGACACAACGTAATTCAAAACACAACCAAAATGAACTGCAAATGCAGCCAACAAGTTTTTAGTCACAAGCAATGTTCCCTCTAAGCTGAGCCCGTGTTCGAGTGCGCAGTAGCCTGAGACTGCCTCATACAGAGCGCAGAAGAAATATCAGCCCACAGAGAGAAGCACAAGATAGAACTTCACTCAACTTTCTAGAGTTTTCCATGTTAGTTAACACTACCAACGTTTCCCTTTATTGTGGCAATTGTGATCGAATCAACGCAATATACTCAAACAAAATCAAATCAAATTGTATTTGTCATGTGTGTAGACCTTACAGTGAAATGCTAACTGACAAGCCCTTAACCAACAATAAAGCTTTAGGAAAAATACCTAAGAAATAAAGTAAAAAATAATTAAAGAGCAGCAGTAAAATAACAATAGCGAGGCTATATACAAGGGGTACCGGTACAGAGTCAATGTGCGGGGGCACCGGTTAGTCGAAGTAATATATACATGTGTCTAGAGTTATTAAAGTGACTTATGCATAGATAATAACAGAGAGTAGCAGCAGCATAAAAAGGGGGGGGGGCAATGCAAGTAGTCTTGGTAGCCATTTGATTAGATGTCAGAAGGCTTGGGGGGAGAAGCTGTTCAGAAGCCTCTTGGACACAAACTTGTCACTCCGGTACCGCTTGCCGTGCGGTAGCAGAGAGAACAGTCTATGACTAGGGTGGCTGGAGTCTTTGACCATTTTTAGGGACTTCCTCTGACACCGCCTGGTATAGAGGTCCTGGATGGCAGGAAGCTTGGCCCCAGTGATGTGCTGGGCCGTACGCACTACCCTCTGTAGTGCGGTCGGAGGCCGAGAAGTTGCCATAGAGGGCAGTGATGCAACTAGTCAGGATGCTCTCGATGGTGCAGCTGTTGAACCTTTTGAGGATCTGAAGACCCATGCCAAATCTTTTCAGTCTCCTGAGGGGGAATAGGTTTTGTCATGCCCTCTTCACGACTGTCTTGGCGTGCTTGGACCACGTTAGATTGTTGGTGATGTGGACACCAAGGAACTTGAAGCTCTCAACCTGCTCCACAACGGCCCCGTCGATGAGAATGGGGGCATACTCGGTCATCCTTTTCCTGTAGTCCACAATTATTTCCTTAGTCTTGATCACGTTGAGGGAGAGGTTGTTGTCCTGGCACCACATGGACAGTTCTCTGACCTGCTCCCTATATCCTGTCTCGTCGTTGTTGGTGATCAGGCCAACCATTGTTGTGTTATCGGCAAACTTAATGAAGGTGTTGGAGTCGTGCCTGTCCATGCAGTCATGATTGAACAGGGAGTACAGGAGGGACTGAGCACAAACCCCTGAGGGGCCCCCCTGTTAAGGATCAGCGTGGCAGATGTGTTGTTACCTGTCCTTACAACCTGAGGGCAGCCCGTCAGGAAGTCCAGAGGGCATAGAAGGATTTCTTATAAGCTTCCGTGTTAGAGTCCCGCTCCTTGAAAGCGGCAGCTCTACCCACTTTAATAGTTTGCCAACCCTGCCACAATCGACGAGCATTGGAGCCGGTGTAGCATGATTTGATGATTCGCCGGAGGGCATAGCGGGATTTCTTATAAGCTTCCGGGTTAGAGTCCCGCTCCTTGAATGTGGCATCCCTTTAGCTCAGTGTGGATGTTGCCTGTAATCCATGACTTCTGGTTGGGATATGTACGTAGTCACTGTGGGGACGACGTCATCGATGCACTTTTTGATGAAGCCAGTGACTAATGTGGTGAAATCCTCAATGCCATCGGAAGGACCCTGGAACATATTCCAGTTTGTGCTAGCAAAACAGTCCTGTAGCTTAGCATCTGCTTCATCTTACCACTTTTTTATTGACCGAGTCACTGGTGCTTCCTGCGTTAATTTTAGCTTGTAAGCAGTAATCAGGAGGATCGAATTATGGTCATATTTGCCAAATGGAGGGCGAGGGAGAGCTTTGTACGTGTCTCTATGTGTGGAGTAAAGGTGGTCTAGAGTTTTTTTCCCTCTGGTTGTATATTTAACATGCTGCTAGAAATTAGGTCAAACGGATTCAAGTTTTCCTGCATTAAAGGAGCGACGCCTCTGGATGAGTATTTTCCTGTTTGCTTATGGAGGTATACAGCTCATTGAGTGCGGTCTTATTGCCAGCATCGGTCTGTGGTGGTATGTAGACAGCTACGAAAAATACAGATGAAAACGTTCTAGGTAGATGGTGTGGTCGACAGCTTATCATGAGATACTCTACCTCAGGAGAGCAAAACCTTGAGACTTCCTTAGATATCGGTGCACCAGCTGTTGTTTACAAATATACATAGACGGCCACCCCTTGTCTTACAAGAGGCTGCTGTTCTATCCTGCCGATGCAGTGTATAACACACCAGCTGTATATTATTCATCTCATCGTTCAGCCACGACTTGGTGAAACATGAGCTATTAAATGTTTTTATGTCCCGTTGGTAGGATATAAAGTGCCTTGCAAAAGTATTCAACCTGTAATTTAAATTGATTTTTATTTGGATTTCATGTAATGGGCATACACAAAATAGTCCAAATTGGTGAAGTGAAATAAATAAGAACAAGTGGTGCATGCATATGTATTCAACCCCTTTGCTATGAAGCCCCTAAATAAGATCTGGTGCAACCAATTACCTTCAGAAGTCACATAATTAGTTAAATAAAGTACACCTGTGTGCAATCTAAATGTCACATGATCTGTCAATTGATCTCAGTATATATCCACCTGTTCTGAAAGGCCCCATAGTCTGTAACACCACTAAGCAAGGGGCACCACCAAGCAAACGGCACCATGAAGACCAAGGAGCTCTCAAAACAGGTCAGAGACAAAGTTGTGGAGAAGTATAGATCAGGGTTGGGTTATAAAAAAAATATCCAAAACTTTGAACATCCATTATTAAAAAAATTGAACAAATATGGCACCCCAACAAACCTGCCAAGAGAGGGCTGCCCACCAAAACGAACAGACATGCAAGGAGGGCATTAATCAGAGAGGCAACAAAGAGACCAAAGATAACCCTGAAGGAGCTGCAAAGCTCCACAGCGGAGATTGGAGTATCTGTCCATTGGACCACTTTAAGCTGTACACTCCACAGAGCTGGTCTTTAAGGAAGAGTGGCCAGAAAAAAGCCATTGCTTAAAGAAAAAAATAAGCAAACACGTTTGGTGTTCGTCAAAAGGCATGTGGGAGACTTCCCAAACATATGGAAGAAAGTACTCTGGTCAGATGAGACTAAAATGTAGCTTTTTGGCCATCAAGGAAAATGCTATGTCTGGCGCAAACCCAAAACCTCTCATCACCCCGAGAATACCATCCCCACAGTGAAGCATGGTGGTGGCAGCATCATGCTGTGGGGATGTTTTTTATCGGCAAGGACTGGGAAACTGGCCAGAATTGAAGGAATTATGGATGGCGCTAAATACAGGGAAATTCTTGAGGGAATCCTGTTTCAGTCTTCCAGAGATTTGAGACTGGGACAAGGGGTTGACCTTCCAGCAGGACAATGACCCTAAGCATACTGCTAAAGCAGCACTCAAGTGGTTTAAGGGGAAAGATTTAAATGTCTTAGAATGGCCTAGTCAAAGCCCAGACCTCAATCAAATTGAGAATCTGTGGTATGACTTAAAGATTGCTGTACACCAGTGGAACCCATCCAACTTGAAGGAGCTGGAGCTGTTTTGCCTTGAAGAATGGGCAAAAATCCCAGTGGCTAGATGTGCCAAGCTTATAGAGACATACTCCAAGAGACTTGCAGCTGTAATTGCTGCAAAAGGTGGCTCTACAAAGTATTGACTTTGGGGGGGGTGAATAGTTATGCACGCTCAAGTTTTCCGTTTTTTTGTCTTATTTTTTGTTTGTTTCACAAAAAATATTTAGCATCTTCAAAATGGTAGTCATGTTGTGGGAATCAAATGAAACCCCTAAATAATCTATTTTAATTCCAGGTTGTAAGGCAACAAAATAGGAAAAGATAAGCCACTCGTTGGCGGATCCTCACAAGGCATCCCGATCTCTTTCCACAATATATTTTCCGTCTCTTTCTCCTGCGGATGAGGGCCTGTGTGTGGAGTAAATCCCTCTCACCCGACTCATTAAAGAGAAATTCTTCGTCCAGTTCAAGGTGAGTAATCGCTTTTCTGATTTCCAGAATCTCTTTTCGGTCATAAGAGATGGTAGCAGCAACATTATGTACAAAATAAGTTACAAAAAATGCGAACAAACAAACTAAATAGCACGGTTGGTTAAGAGCCCATGACACAGCAGCCATCCTCTCCGGCGCCATCATTACAAAGGTGTCCGTTGCATGGTGCAGCGCCGTGTGCCCGGTCCGACATGTTCACATTGCTGAGGGACCAGGGCCTCGGCACAGTGGACCGCCTTATTGGCTGGAGCGACGTGTAGCGGCGTTTGCCAGTTCTTGTCCCTGGCGTTCACATCGGAGCGTTTCAATAGCACCTGGACTGCCTCCTACAGGAGCACAGTTCAAATCATGTTCAACTTTGTTTAAAGTGCATTTAAAAATCACAACACACTTAACAGTAAAGCACAGGTGTCTATCAGTACACGTACCTCACTGCAGGAAGCCACGGCCCGGTGCAGAGTATTGAGACACTTGTCTTTGGCATTTACTCTGGCTCCTGGGATACAGAGGCAGGGGACAGACCGACAGGGGACAGACACTCTGGGGTTGATAAGGCAACATCTTAAATAGCTGGAGCACAGAAAGGATGTGTCCAAAACATCACCCTAATACCTTCATAGTGCACTACTTCTGACCAGGACCCATAGGCCTACCCATAGGGCTCAGGTCAAAAGTAGTGCACTGTATAGGGAGCCATTTAGAACGTAGTCAAAGCCTCTTGTTGAGCTATTCTGGGAATTGGACTTTCATTACACAGCAACACTTTGATGAAAATGTTATGTCAGTGAGTGGAGAGGAGTAGAAGGAGCTCAGCCAACGTGAGATGAGGTGCAACCCAAAATCATGAGGACATTGGAGTAACAGGTGCGACTCTCGCTCACAATTAAAATCTTGATGCTTCACTAATCAAGTTAAAATCGGGACGTTTCAGCTGTCAATGGCCTTCATTAGAATGTTTTTTTTACATTTTTAAATACATCGGCTGCACATAAGATCTTAATGGTGGTAAGTATGAGGGAAACGGTCACATGCAAACACAACAAGCATCAAAACAGAAGTCAAAGTCCGATGGACATGAATCGTTGCGTAATCCTTCTCTTCAATGATAACCTTACCTGATAGTATGAGTAGCTCTAGAATTTCTGTATCTCCTAGATAGGTAGCGGCATGCAACGGTGTCCGCTTCTCATTGTCCTGTAGGGAAGAGCCAAGAAGCGTTATAGCTGTTTCAAATTCAGCCATTATGGATACATTTGATTTTAATCGTACTCGTTTATACATTGTCATGGCTTGGATACCCCAGATGACAGCTGGATATTTATGGCTCTAACTAGGCTACACACTGTAACTAAAGATATTCAATGTTTCCTTTGAAAGGGTGCAGATGGACTCAGCTTGGAACCAGCTATTTAGTAACCACTGTCGTCTTCGTGATGTTAATGCTTTATACTGTTGAGTTTCTCTTTACAATAACTAAAAACAACCCGCTTCCCTTAACCAGGGATGCAACAGATTGGCGATGAGGTACCGGAGTTTTTGTCCGAAGGGGAACAGAGCGAGAAAGAAAGTGCTACATCCATCGAGACAGTCTGTGTAGAAAAGCTAGCAGGGAAGAGGTCATTCGGCAAGGCCGAGGATTTCCACTTCGAGGAAAGTTTTGAAGCTAATGGGCTCAAGTACAAGGATATGTCTAAAACCATGTTTCTGACGATTGTTGGCAGAAAGACTTACAATTTGTTAATGGACTTAATGCACCACAAAAACCAAATGAAAAAATGTTGACAGAGGTGGTTGCGCTGTTAAAGTCACTACATACCGAGGACAAATTGTATTGCTGAAAGATGCAAGTTTCATGCAAGGAGTCAACTCGAGGGAGTCGATTAGTGAGTACTTGGCTAGTTTAAGAAAACTCAGTCACATGTAAATTGAGTCTGCCAGAACGTGAATATTTGTGTGCGGTGTTAAAAGTGCAGCGCTGAGAGACCGTTTACTGAATGTAGCTCACACAAGACTAACATTAGCACTGGCTGTGGATATGGGATTTTCTTTTGAAGTAACAAGGAAAAGCACACAGCAGTTGACACAAAATACTTTCAAAGCAAATGCAGTTGAAGAAAAGCGTTGCCAAGAAAACAGAGGCAACCCGTAAACCATGTTACCATTGCGTGGGAAAAGGGCACAAGCCAGATGAGTGCCGCTACATGGATTTTGAGTGTCTGGAGTGCAAGAAGAAAGGACACATAGCCAGGACATGCCGCTCGCGTAAAGTGGGAAACAATCAAACGAGACAAGTGAAATGGAATAAGCACCTGGATGCTACTGAGAGAGAGAGAAGGAGGCCTCCTTACTGTGACTGCAGGAAGACGAGTGAAGCAACGATGATCAGGGCAACGCACACCAGCGAGAGAGGACAAGAACGTCATTCCATCACAGAGGAGCAATGGTCCTGCCCTGCTGGGTAGAGACTGGATCAGTCAGTTGAAGCTAGACTGGTCACGTGTACACAGTAACAGCTGTAGATGGTTTGTGTGAAAAATATTTCTCTGTTTCAGCCAGAGCTAGGAATGCTAAAAGGTATCACAGCCAAGCTACCTGTAACTAATAGGGCTGTACATAAGTTCTGCAGTCCTCGCCCAGTGCCGTATGCACTTAGAGAAATATTAAAAAACAGCTAGTTACGTTGGAGTCAGAAAGGGTCCTCACTCCAGTTAACTACAGTGAATGGGCTGCTCCAATTGTGTGTATCCTGAAAACAGACAATACTGTAAGAATATGTGGAGATTACAAGGTAACTATCAATCCGTGGATGGAAGTAGATCAGAATCCCTTACCAAAAACACAGGACTTGTTCACAAAGCTGGCCGGGGATGAGACGTTCACAAAGCTGGATTTGTCACAGGCATACGAGCAAGTACAGTTAGAGGAGCGGTCTAAGCACTATCTCACCATGAATACACATAAGGGGTTGTTAAGGTCAACAGGCTTCCTTATGGTGTTGCCTGTGTGTCAGATATTTTTTTTTGAAAATTATGGATCAGATCCTACAAGGTATAGAAGGGGTAATCTGTTATATTGATGATACACTTAACACAGGGCGTGACACAAGAGCACATGAGAAATCTTGAAGTCCTAAAAAGACAAAGTCTGCAATCTGAAGGTTAAGAGAGAAATGTTCTTTCTTCCAGAACAGCCTATCTAGGTCATGTGATAGATGCAGAGGGGATACACCCCATGAAACAGAAAACTGAAGCTATTGAGAAGGCTCCCATTCCTACAAACACCACTGAGCTCAGGTCTTTTCTTTCCTTACTTAACTATTATGGCAAATTCATTCCAAATATGTCTGCCATAGTTAAGCCTATGAGCGCTCTACTGCAGGAAGTTGTACAATGGGAATGGTCCCAGAAAAGCCTAAGACACATCTACTTAGTAGCCAGGTGTTAGTTCACTACAACCCGGAGCTACCGCTCATACTAGCCTGTGGTGCTTTACTGGTAGGTGTGGGGATGCAACAACCCTGACTATGAGAGGGCGTTTACGGGACTGGGACTCCTGGGGAGCAGGGGCCAGTGTGCTTGTCAGGTCCTCCTTGGGTGGGGAAGTGGATGGAACCTCTGGAACCTCACACTCAGCATCTGTGATAAGAATATTTCATAATCAGAAAATGAACGTGTGTGTTTGTCTGTCTGTCTGTCTGCCTTTCTGTCCATCCTGTATCTGTAGTCACTGTTTTAACAAGCTGGCCAGAGGGTGATACATCAACATGACATTATCGATGCTTATCACTTACTCTGTGAAATACGAGTCTCTCTGAGACGTTTGGTAGGCAGCGCATCCTGTTCAGGGTGGCTCTTCGGTTCCCCTTTTGTCTTGAACAGCTGTTGACAAAACACATCAGGACAACTGAGCCTGTGTAAAATATATGGTATCTATCCCAAAATGCGCCCTACTGGCTACGTAAGGCACTATAGTGCTCTGGTCAAAAGTAGTGCACCATATAAGGAATAGGGTACACAGACATTGACTCTCTCCCATGTGTATTAGGATTGTATTACAGCGGCCTCACTCAACCTCCTAAAGACAATGACAACAGCATTGTTCTAATGCTGAGACAATAGGGGTTTAGTGAATCTGTAGGGTACATTTCAGAACCTGCCTTACAGAGGTAATCTCAAAACACAGAGCCCCCTACCTTCATCCTGATCTTTGGAATCTTGCCAATTTTGGGTAGGAAGCGCCACTTCCTGTTCTTCTTAGTCTCTTCCCCACTGGCAGAGGGAAGGCGGGCCATGCCGTCAGCCTTTACATCAGCCGGGCTAAGGCCCCTGGCAGGGAATTCCTCAGTAGCATTAAGGTCAGCCACAACACCATGAGTGATGTCACTTGCGGCATTGCTGGTGTCTAAGTAAGAAGAGCAAGCTGGTGTGACCGACCTGGGTGCAATAACTGGGAGAAGAGGACGCAACAATGGAAAGCAGTCACTGCGTCCCAAAAGGCATTCTCTTCTCTTTATAGTGCACAACTTTTGACCAGGGCCCATATGGTCTAATTCTGGTCAAAAGTAGTGCACTAAATATGGAAGAAGGTGCCATTTTGGACACAACCAGTGAAGTTCACATCATAAAACGCAATGTATCATGTTACAATGAAGTCCTATACAGATGAAAAGAGGTACCACTTACAATCCACTACCATCGAGATGAGAGGCTCTCTTCAAACTGGTATCGCTCATAACTGACACACTCCTGGTGGGCAGAGTGACATCCTCACTGCATGTGTCAATTACATGGTGGTCTGTGGAGGAGCCACTCGAAGACACAAGGGCTTTAGACCTTTTAGTCAAACTGACTTTTGAAAATGGCTTCTCACTTCTCACAGACGGAGGGCGGCTCCTGTCCTTAACAAGAGCAGTGTCAGGGGACTTCGAGCATCTGAGTGTCTCCACAGGGGTGGAGTTCAGCACATCTTTGGCTGTGGTGACAGACAAGGGTGGAAAAGACAAAAAGACAGTCAGTCTATCCTTTACTCTGTGGTACATGATTTGAGCAGCAAAAAATGAGTTGTCAAAGACAACTCTGGGCTTGAGCTTGGACTGCAGCTTTTTCTCTCCAAGTGGGAAGGAGTCTGCGTCCTCCACTGTGTACTGGGATACACTTTCAAGGTCTTGCATGATCATATTCACTATATCTTGAGTTGTAGAAACCACATGGTGTGAGAAGGTGATGCTAGGCATGCTCTGTGGCAAAGAACAGTTGGCTTCGCTAGCAGCTCTGAGAATGGCCTCACGCACAATCTGTTTGGCCGTAGCTCGGAACTCAGCACTATGAAAGCTCTGGATGGAAATGTTAGAGGTTCTGCTGGCTGCACAACGAGATTGCGTGAGCGTGGCAGTCTGGGCTGACGTCACGTCACTCGAAATGGTGAGGTCCTCCAATTTCGAAATGATCGAGTCCAACTTCTGGTTGAAGTCGAAGGACGCATTTGACGTGCTCTCCCCAACGGAAGCGAAGCAGTCTTCCCTTGAAGTCTCCAACCTCAGCACCAAGATCACCTGTTTGATGACCCTTTAGTGCAGGTGTCGAGGGTGAGCTGGTGGGCTGAGGCTGAGGACATAGAGGTATTACTGTCTGTCTTCCATACAGGAGATACCTCCACAGTGGTCTCAGTTACAAGTAGTCCAGTGTCATAGAGCTCGATTTGCAGTGAGATGGTGTGAGGTGAACAGCTTCCTCAGTTTGTGCAGGGTTTTGGTATAAATCTTCTGGGAACCTGAACTCACTTCCACCCAGAACAATTTGCGACCTGCTTTCGTACACATGGAGGCCTTTATTGACCTCAGATACCTCATGCAGGTCGGAAATAATAGCACCAAATAGATCAGAGGATGCCTCCTCAATATTCTCTGTGGAAACATGGACAGACAGGATTTAGTTTCCCACAAGTGTCGGTTTTATCCAGCACGGCAGTATATGTCACAGCTGCATCCTGAATGACCTGAGTGATGCATTGCTCAGCTTTGACGATGTACTCCTCCACTGGTTGACCATGGAGGATGTCAACTTTATCAGCAGGGAGCACCTTCTGAATACTCACATTCTCCTCTGATGGGCGTGGACTGTTGAAGATAATGCTCTCAGTGACCATGTTAGAGGAGGTGAGAGATGAGTCGAGAAGCAAAGACCTGTATATTATCGAGGTGGAAATCTCTGGGTGCTTTAGCTCTGGGTAGCTTCTCTTTCCCCTGAGGGTGAGGCTGGTCTGGGAGGCTGCAGCCTTGGGGGTCACGTTAGTGAAGCCCACCACTGCAGCCTGATGGGGACAACAGAAAGCAGAGTTAGGCTGGAATTCAATCAAATTCGCCATTGCACTGTTAACACAATGTCTGTTTACAAACAACTGTCTGCACGCACAAACAGACATGTACACACACACACAGTGTTATCTGGAAGCATTTGCCTTTGCCACTCATTCAGTCTCCTGGGATTGAGATGGACCGGCTGTTTCTAGATCATCACTCTCCTGCATCACACTCTCTCCTTCGACCCCCAGTGTCAGTTGATGTGGCTGTCTTCAGATCAACCTGATTCAACTCACTCTCTCCTTTGGCCTCCTAGATTAGAAGACCTTTACTAGCTCAAGCTTGGAAAATTAATTTGTCATTTTAATCTTCACTGCGTCATTAAAACACAAAACACAATACATCATACCTCCTTTGACTGAGATGGGATGACAACGGCCTGGTCCAACTCAATCTCTCCTTCAACCTTCTGTGACTGAGATGGGATGGCAACAGCATCGTCCAACTCAATCTCTCCTTCAACCTTCTGTGACTGAGATGGGATGGCAACAGCCTCGTCCAACTCAATCTCTCCTTCAACCTTCTGTGACTGAGATGGGATGACAACGGCCTCGTCCAACTCAATCTCTCCTTCAACCTTCTGTGACTGAGATGGGATGGCAACAGCATCGTCCAACTCAATCTCTCCTTCAACCTTCTGTGACTGAGACGTGCCATCTGTCTTCAGATCAGCCTCCTGCATCTCAATCTCTCCTTCAGCCTCTAGTGACAGAGTTGGGATATCTGTCTCTCAACTTGGTCTGTCTCTCAACCGCTCTGTGATCTTTATCAGATCTAGATACAGAAAAAGGAATCTCTCTAAGGTCACTATAATGTGCTATAGTGTGAGGATGTGCTCCAATTATAGAATTAGAATAATAGAAGTAGAATTAATCATTCTAGAGTTAGAATAGAATCACTGGAATTCTATGGTTCCAATACTCTGAGATGACTCTGCCTATCCAGAGTTATATATTTAGAGAATTTGGCAAACTTTTAGAAAGGACTCCATGTTAACACCTTTGAGCCTTTCATTACAAGTCAATTATAAAATAGATTTTCTGTTACATAGCATTGTTTAAAATGTCAATATTGCCCATGGGGAGCCAAATATGGATATATTTGATTATACTGTGTCATGTAATGTATACATATTGATGTAAATGCAACAATGCAGATATTTGAATGTCCCAACTTTCCAAATACATGGCTCTGGGCCTACCTCTCCATAGGCGGTGACCTTTGACCTACTACAGACTCTGAATTTGTAGGAATATGTGATCCTGCAACCAGTCACAAATATGTCATTAGTGTAAATCACATACCTGACTTCCTTCATAACATCAGTGTCATTGATGGGTTCATCCAGGTCTATGAGGGTGAGGTCTATAGAGTGCGACAGTATGAGTCATAATACCCATTAAACCTACCGGTCAAACAGGGAAATTGTTTTTCCACCATTCATTTTTCCCATAGGGGATTTTAGAAACACTTAAAATAAGGGCTGTTTTGTGTAGGCTTACCCTGGTGTGACAGTTTGATATCTGTGTAAATCTCTAGGTCAAGGTGACTTATCAATATATTCGCCTGTATTTACCCCCCAAACATGAAATGCTAAGTAGCTGCTAATGTGGCTATCATAAAGAACTACAAATAAGAATCAATTGATTAACTATCTAATGTTAGCTAAATGTAACATAAATTGGCTGCATTTCTTTAAATGGACAATTCTGTGGACTGTTAAGTTTCAAATAGATACAAAACCTGTTAGCAAAGGTGTCAGCTAGAGATAAAGTGTAGGAGCTTGCAGGGATTTGTAGTTTTGCATGATGTCTACTTCTAATCTGAGCGTAAATAGAGCCGAATATATTAAAAGTCACCTTGTCAGTGAGATTTACATGGTTATAAAAACGTCACACCAGGGTAAGTCTACATGAAACACAACCCTAATTTTATGTTTCTAAAATCGCCTATAGGAAAATGGTGGAAAAACGATTGGAACCATTTCCCTGTTTGACCGCTAGGTTTTACAGGTATTATGACAACTACTGTGGGGCTCTTTTTTTCACTGGTTGGTTGTTTAGCAACAAAACTAGAATGCAACTATGTGGCAAAATAAGACAGTGCTGGCTTAAACTATTTTTAGTCTCAATGTTAATTGCAAACATAAATACATTTGCATAATGAGCCCTTGTCAGAAATACATTGTTACAGATGTTGTTGGTTAGCTAGGTAGTGAATTTTAACAATTGCATAGACATGATATCAGTCAAAATACCTCCAAACAAGACGACATGGTGTCAATAACAAGATACAACGAGCTGAAACATGCCGAAGATCTACTATTCCCCACACGGCAGCTTATTGTTGCTAGCTGAGGTTTAGAGTCATAACAAGATACACGCATTCCGGCCATTGTTTTTCGTGACGTCAGCCAACCTGTGTATGGCTCTTGGTCATAAGTAGTGCACTAGCCTACATGAGTGCAATTTACGATGTAAATAAGGTGGTGTTATAAACTTTGACCCTTGACCCCCATTTGACCCACAGCAGATTCTAACGTACCTTTAGCCAACTGTCATGACTCCCCGGCCATATACTTTGTAGTTTGATATAACAGCAATGATAGCACATTATTTCATTTGTTAAACAATATTTAATCCACAGTGATATTGAGAATTAAAAAATAAATAACATGCCTACGTTGAACTCTTTCTCCATGTCCTTGCAAAATCACCACATTTCCTTGTCAAAATGAACGCTCCTCCAGCACTAGCGAGAATCAGGTTAACTGCTCCCGCGGTTTCTGATCACTTTCAACGTTTATCAGTGATGACGTAACAATGCTGTACAGATTTGACGCACTTCCAATCTCGTGCTGATGCAACGCTCTGTGCGGTTGAAAGCTCACGCATGGAAATCCTGCGAGTTGTAAACAAATGTAGGCTATAATTGCCCTTAAAATTGCTACGTTAAGGACGCAATGCAAAATAAAATACATAACCCACACCGTTAGGCCAAGGTATCACTTTGGCAATAAGAGACTATTCTTGTTCCTTGTAGCCTTTCTTTTGGGTTATTGGCACCACTGTCTTGCCTGACACCTATAAATTGACGTATACTGCGGTTGTCACATAAAACAGAACCCATAGTTCATTATTAAATAACTCATTTCTTTATTTTATTACTCATAAAATATACAGCAATCTTCAGATAGTGAAATAATTCATGGAAGTTTCAAATTCGGTCACTATTTCATATGTACATGCTAGTTTCATCCTTTTAAAAGAAAGTTAAGGACACAACCTGTGAACCTCCTGTTCCTGATTTGATGAACATAGCAAATGTATTGTACATATTTCCAGTTAAAATGATCTTCAAAAAGAGACAAATGGGGATTTGAACAAGCAATCACAAAAGGATTGAGTGGTTTCATTTTTTGAAGTTAAAGCAAGCAAAACCTGTCAAAATACATTGATTATAAGACCAAAGACAAATAATATAGATATTTATTTTCCAACAGAAGAAAATCTAAATGCTGCTGTCCTACCATTGGTTTACAGTGTTTCTCCTCTCCAATGGAGGCATGTTTTCCACCTCACATGCCTCGGAATAGTATCAGTGCTTTTCAAACGTTGTAGTACTTAGTGTGCATCATTGTTTTCGCTCATACAGCTGCCCTTACTCTCCTAACCTCCCCTCAGTAACTAACGAAGGCACAAAATGACAAATATCACAAGAAAGAATACATGAATGAATAATTTACTTTCTAGAGAGCAAAGGACAGGTAGGTTTAATAACACAAATGTAATATTTCCCATCAATTTAAAAAGTCCTGTTTCTCACATACAGGTATGCAAGACTACATTCCAAATGGCACCCTATTTCCTTTTCCTTGCTTTTGACCAGAACCCTATGGGCCCTGTTCAACAGTAGTGTACTATATAGAATAGGGCTCCATTTGGGATGCATTAAATCTTAAATTACTCATGAGAGCAAATACTAACATTTTTTGATTCCCACAGAGCTTAAGACATGAATGATTTTATTAAAATGTTCTCATAAAAAAATGTATGATTTCCCCTCCTCCCACATGGATTACAGACAAGAGGCTAGGTGCGTTCTGACTGTCTTAGTGTGCGGATAAACATGACAATCGCGCTCATAAAACTTAAATGAAACATCACTCCTTATGTCTTTTCTCAGCCCAAAACACTCAATCCCATTTCTACAGTCAAAACAGGTTTTGAAAATGCTTCTTCAACATCTTTTGGTCCCTGTCTGTTTTGCTCTCAGTGAAGTGCTACTATCCCCTTGGACTACAGGTTATTGCCATCATAAGGTGTGCGTCTGTCTGTTGGCCGGACACTTTCTACCGTTTAGGACCTTTGTGGGTAAAGGTAAAGATGGGGTATAGCAGCAGCAGTTCCTCTGAAGTCCAGTATCTGCTGGAAGGACTCCTGGTGGTACGAGAGGATGAGTGTGGGCCAGCCAGCCTGTTGTGCCTCCCCCTCTTTCTCTCTCTCTGTCTGCGGGACTCTTAAGGCTCCTGTGCGGACTGTCTTGGCTCATGCCCTCCCAAAGCTGGCTATGGTGATTTAAGACACGGTGTGTGTATTTGTTTGTGGCCTCTGCCCCACTTCGCTGTCCATCCGCCTGCACTTGCCTCCCTGGCTCCTCTCCTGGGCAGCGACCACCACCACTCTCAGTACGTCTCTGAGTCTGAGTCATTGAGTTCCTCATCCTTGTAGAAGCCTTCGTCGTGGCCACGGTGGCCGATGTTGTTGAAGCTGCAGTAGGAGCTGTGCTCACTGCGCAGCACGGGCAGGCTGTCGAAAGTAACACTCTTGGAGGGGCTGGTGGTGTAGTGGTTAATGGCAGTGAAGGACAGGCTGGGTGCCGGGGTGCAAGGGGACACAGGCATCATGGTGGCCAGGATCAGCGCCAGGCAGTCCGCCACGTCTTTGTTGGGGGCACAGGCCAAGGCAGGCGTGTAACCTGACGGGTACAAACAGAACAGCAGAGGATAACTTAAGGAGCATCACCGTTTACTACAACGCTTTTGGTGAAAAACATGAAATAACTTGGTATCTCCTAGCCTGGTGTTAAGACAATGTTTTATTTAGCCAGGTAGGCCAGTTGAGAATAAGTTCTCATTTACAACGGCGACCTGGCCAAGATGAAGCAAAGCAGTGCGACAAAAAACAGAGATACACATGGGATAAACAAAAGTACAGTCAATAACAATAGACAAATATATATACAGAGTGTGAAGGTAAGGCAATAAATAGGTCATAGTAGCGAAGTAATTACAATTCAGCAAATTAACATTGGAGTGATAGATGTCCAGATGATGCGCAAGTAGAAATACTGGTGTGCAGAAAAGTAAATAAAAACAATATGGGGATGAGGTAGGTAGACTGGATGGGCTATTTACAGATGGGCTGTGTACAGCTACAGCGATCGGTGGAGCTGCTCAGATAGCTGATGCTTAAAGTTTGTGAGGGAGATATGTCTCCAATTTAGCGATTTTTGCAATTCGTTCCAGTCATCGGCAGCAGAGAACTGGAAGGAAAGGCTGCCAAGAGGTGTTGGCTTTGGGGATGACCAGTGAGATGCGCGTGCTACGGGTGGGTGTTGTTATGGTGACCAGTGAGCTGAGATAAGGCGGAGCTTTACCTAGCAAAGACTTCTAGATGACCTGGTGCCAGTGGGTCTGGCGACGAATATGTAGCGAGGGCCAGCCGAGGAAAGCATACAGGTCGCAGTGGTGGGTGGTATATGGGGCTTTGGTGACAAAAAACGGATGGCACTGTGATAGACTGCATCCAATTTGCTGGAGGCTATTTTGTAAATGACATCGCCGAAGTCGAGGATCGGTAGGATAGTCAGTTTTACGAGGGTATGTTTAGCAGCGTGAGTGAAGGAGGCTTTGTTGCGAAATAGGAAGCCGATTCTAGATTTAATTTTGGATTGGAGATGTTTAATATAAGTCTGGAAGAGTCTAGGAGAGTTTACAGTCTAGCCTGACACATAGGTAGTTGTCCACATATTCTAAGTCAGAACCGTCCAGAGTAGTGATGGGCGGGTGGGTGCGGGCAGCGATCGGTTGAAGAGCATGCATTTAGTTTTACTAGCATGGAAGAGCAGTTGGAGGCCACGGAAGGAGTGTTGTATGGCATTGAAACTCATTTGGAGGTTTGTTAACAGTGTCCAAAGAAAGGCCAGACGTATACAGAATGGTGTCGTCTGCGTAGAGGTGGATCAAGGAATCACCCGCGACATCATTGATGTATACAGAGAAAAGAGTCGGCCCGAGAAATGAACTGTGGTACCCCCATAGACAGCCAGAGGTCCGGACAACAGGCCCTCCGATTTGACACACTGAACTCTATCTGAACTAGGCGAGGCGGTCATTTGAGAAACCAAGGCTGTTGAGTCTGCTGATCAGAATACGGTGATTGACAGAGTCAAAAGCCTTGGCCAGGTCGATGAAGACCGCTGCACAGTACTGTCTTTTATCGATGGCGGTTATATCGTTTAGTACCTTGAGCGTGGCTGAGGTGCACCCGTGGTCAGCTCGGAAACCAGATTGCACAGCAGAGAAGGTACAGTGGGATTCGAAATGGTCAGTGATCTGTTAACTTCGCTTTCGAAGATTTTGGAAAGGCAGGGCATGATGGATATAGGTCTATAACAATTTGGGTCTAGAGTGTCACCCCCTTTGAAGAGGGGGATGACCGCGGCGGCGTTCCAATCTTTAGGAATCTCAGACGATACGAGAGGTTGAACAGACTTGTAATAGGGGTTGCAACAAGGGCGGCGGATAATTTTAGGAAGAGAGGGTCCAGATTGTCTAGCCCAGCTGATTTGTACGGGTCCAGGTTTTGCAGCTCTTTCAGAACATCAGCTATCTGGATTTGGGTGAAGGAGAAGCTGGGAGGCTTGGGCAAGTAGCTGCAGGGGGTGCGGAGCTGTTGGCCGGGGTAGCCAAGAGAAAAGCATGGCCAGCCGTAGAAAAATGCTTATTGAAATTCTCGATTATCGTGGATTTATCGGTGGTGACAGTGTATCCTAGCCTCAGTACAGTGGGAAGCTGGACGGAGGTACTCATATACTCCATGGACTTTTCAGTGTCCCAGAACTTTCCAAGCAGTGGATTAGAGAGAAACATTTGTGGACACATTGAGAAGAAAAGTACCAAAGAAAATTGTGTTAGCCTTACGGATCTTACCATTCTCATCGACTGCGAGCACGCTAGCACCCTTCGCTAGCAGCTCTTGCACCACCACGGTCAGACCATTTCTGGCTGCAACGTGTAACGGCCTGAGGAGAAAGTACCGTCAGATTAGCCAGCAGCAAATGAGGATACCTCCCAACTGCCAGACTATTCCCTATATAGTGCACTTCTTCTGACCAGGGCCCAATTAATGCAGCTGAACCATACGTACGTCTGTAAGGCTGCGTTAGTCGAGTTGATGAGGTTCCTGTCTGTAATCTTCTCCAATATCAACAAGGCACTGGTTTCATGCCCCTTTAAAAACAGAGTCAAACATGTCAGACAAAATTCAAACCAGAAAGAACATCATCTTCATGTGGGGTTGCTCACCTTACTGCAGGCCAGATGAAGAGCAGTGTTCTTGACTGCATCCTGCAGGGTGAGCTCTGCTTTGGCACTGCTCACCAACAGCTCTGAGACAGAAACATAAAAAGGAACTACATTAGGAAATTAAGCTACTTATTCAAATTGTTGAACTTAAGCCGGCTGGTGAGGCAAAGCGGAGGGGAGGGGACTGCATACCGACAGCGTTGGTTTGTCCGTTCTCAGCAGCCATCATGAGGGAGGTCTTCCCGGAGGCGTCGGGGGAGTTGACTTGGGCGTTGTGACCTAGCAGCAGCTGAAGACACTCCACGTGGTCCGTGAAGGCCGCCGCATGCAAGGGGGTCCTGGAGAGAGGAAACTGTTTTCATTGATATCGAGTAGGAGTGTTATTATCAAGTACAGTTTGACAATCCCTCCTCCAACCCCAGAGGTAATTTTCACAACATTATTCCCCAGAACAAAAGGACTTTCTCGTGTGCTGTAGTTACCGGTTCTTGGTGTCAGTGGCGTTGACAATGGCCGGCCCCAGAGTGTCAATCAACATCTCTGCAGCCCCCTCGTTGTCATTGATCACAGCACAGTGGAGGGGGCTGAAGGAGTTGCCCTCGGTCTTGTGGAAAACCTCCTGTTCCAGCAGCACCTCTACACACGTGTCATGGCCTAGTGGAAGATTTAATTCTAAATGAAATGAATCAAAGTAATACGTTGCTCCAGCGGGAAACATTACATACAGGAAAAAGATGACGTTACTGCAGACCACAACAATACCCTCAGAGAAAGCCATGGATCTGACAATGGTGAAGTAAAAAAAAACGTTTTAGCCACAACATTTGCTATGTCAATCCCTGACAAAGTCCTGTTTCAGTGTAAGCTCCTCCACTGAGAGTCATAACCCTACTTCTCCCACAGTGTTGTAGTCTTGTTCATTCCCCCACATTGCTCCATCCAGACCCATCTAATGCTTTTCAATCCACAAGAGGGAGTGAATGAGTGCACACTTCATGGAGGAGAGAATAGAGCTCCAGTCCAGTTAGTCCAGTACGTACCATTGTAAGGCCTGCCTAATTCAGGGACATGTTTACAGTGTTGGAGAGTGAATCAGAAAAGAGCTTCAGTCCAGTACGTACCGTTGTAGCAGGCCCAGTGTAGTGGCGTGTAGCCCTGGTTGTCTGTGATGACGGGGAGGGTCTCCACTGACTGAGCGGCATGTAGGAGCCCCCCCAGCACCCCGATATGTCCAGACGCCGCCGCCAGGTGAACAGGGGTCCGCCCCTTACAGTCCCGAACCAGGAAGCTAGCGCTGTGCTGCAGCAGGGCCTCCACACACTCCTCGTGACCCGTCACCGCCTGGGAGGGAGGGAGGGGAGACAAGAACGGAATTGATTAAGTCATAATCAATTAAATAATAAGGAATCATAATAGGTATATTTGGCCATAATTTATATTCCATGCTAGATCCCACACCAAAGCCATCCCTAGTAGTTCAATGGCCCCATCCCTAGATCAGAACAAGCCTCTCCCTCTCTTTCTGTGTGTGAGCGCGTACAGCCAGCTCTCCTCCTCACCCCTCTGTGTAGAGCTGTTCTGCCCCACTTGTCTTTGGCTTCTACGCTGGCTCCCTTGTTGAGCAGTGAGTACACACAGTCTGTGTGTCCGCTCAGCACCGACAGCATCAGAGGGGTTCTGATACACAAGACAACAGGTCATATTACAAACTGGTAATAGCCAGGCTCAGTCCCAAATGGCAACCCTATATCGTACACTACTTTTGACCTGAGCCCATAGGGCTTTGGTTTAACCTGTTGGGGCTAGGGGGCAGTATTTTCACAGCCGGATAAAAAACGTACCCGATTTAATCTGGTTACTACTCCTGCCCAGAAACTAGAATATGCATATAATTAGTAGATTTGGATAGAAAACGCTCTAAAGTTTCTAAAACTGTTTGAATGGTGTGAGTATAACAGAACTCATATGGCAGGCCAAAACCTGAGAAGATTCTATACAGGAAGTGCCCTGTCTGACAATTTGTTCTCCTTCTAGGGCATCTCTATCAAAAATACAGCATCTCCGCTGTAAGGCTTTCATTGGCTCTCAGGAGGCGCCAGAAAGTGGAATGAGAGCTCTCCAGTCGAAAAACAGCAGGAGTTTTTGTGAGTGGTCCTGCTGAGAACAATGACACTGGAGTGCGCGTGCACGAGACAACTCCATGTTTTTCTTTCAGTGTTTGAATGAATACAACGTCGCCCGGTTGGAATATTATCGTTATTTTACAAGAAAAATAGCATAAAAATCTATTTTAAACAGCGTTTGACACGCTTCGAAGTACAGTAATGGAATATTTTGCATTTTTTTTGTCACGAAATGCGCCGGCGAGTCACCCTTCGGATAGTGACTTGAGCGCACGAACAAAACGGAGCTATTTGGATATAACTATGGATTATTTCGAACCAAAACAACATGGTGTTGTTGAAGTAGAAGTCCTGGGAGTGCATTCTGACGAAGAACAGCAAAGGTAATCCAATTTTTCTTATAGTAAATCGGAGTTTGGTGAGGGCCAAACTTGGTGGGTGTCAAATGAGCTAGCCATGATGGCCGGGCTATGTACTCAGAATATTGCAAAATGTGCTTTCACCGAAAAGCTATTTTAAAATCTGACACCGCGATTGCCTAAAGGAGTTCTGTATCTATAATTCTTAAAATAATTATGTTTTTTGTCAACGTTTATCGTGAGTAATTTAGTAAATTCACCGGAAGTTTGCGGTGGGTATGCTAGTTCTGAACATCACATGCTAATGTAAAAAGCTGTTTTTTGATATAAATATGAACTTGACTGAACAAAACATGCATGTATTGTATAACAATGTCCTAGGAGTGTCATCTGATGAAGATCAAAGGTTAGTGCTGCATTTAGCTGTGGTTTGGGTTTTTGTGACATATGCTTGCTTTGAAAATGGCTGTGTACTCTCCTGACATAATCTAATGTTTTGCTTTCGCTGTAAAGCCTTTTTGAAATCGGACAATGTGGTTAGATAAAGGAGCGTCTTTTCTTTAAAATGGTGTAAAATAGTCATATGTTTGAGAAATTGAAGTTTTTGCATTTTTGAGGTATTTGTATTTCGCGCCACGCTATACCATTGGATATTGGTGAGGCGTTCCGCTAGCGAAACATCTGTCCCTAACAGGTTAAAGTAGTGCACCAAGTAGGGTATAGGTTGCCATTTGAGATGCAGACCTAGTGTCAAAAATCTCTTATTTCAGGAATTGTATCCAAAACCAAAGTGACTTACTGTCCATTCCCGTCTTGAACGTCCACTGCACTCTGGAGGTCAGCATTTCCAATCAGCAAACGCAAACACTCCGAATGACCGTTGGTAGCTAGAGGAAGATAAACAGAGAGGATATAAGAATGTCAGATGATTGACCGTTGGTAGCTAGAGGAGGATAAACAGAGAGGATATAAGAATGTCAGATGATTGACCGTTGGTAGCTAGAGGAGGATAAACAGAGAGGATATAAGAATGTCAGATGATTGACCGTTGGTAGCTAGAGGAGGATAAACAGAGAGGATATAAGAATGTCAGATGATTGACCGTTGGTAGCTAGAGGAGGATAAACAGAGAGGATATAAGAATGTCAGATGATTGACCGTTGGTAGCTAGAGGAGGATAAACAGAGAGGATATGAGCAGATTGCTGGACGACTAAACCTTCACATGAACAGACAGATTTCTAGAACAGTGGTGTTGGTAGATGACATCCTCATGATGTTAACACAGCAGATAATAAAGAATTTTGGGGCTGAGGCCATTGAAGCCTGTCACCTGCTAGCTGTGTACCTGGCTCTGGATAAAATTCTCCCCTGTGCACTGATCTAGGATCAGCTTACCCTCCCTCGATCCTCAATCATTAGTGGAGAACATGACAAAAAATGACCTTAGATCAGTGTCTAGTGGGCATTTTCACACTATACCATGTAACATCCCTAGAGTGGGTATTGTCGTCCTAGCAAAATGACCAAACAAATGGCCATCTTGGTCAGGAAAACTTTTTAATTACAGAAGCTCTATGTGATATCCTATGTGTACCTGCAGCGTGGATGGGGGTCCTCTTCAGGGTGAAGTCTTTAACCAGGATGGAGGCTCCCTGGTTGATGAGGACATCAACACACTCCACATGGCCTTTAAAGGCAGCCAGGTCCAGAGGGGTGCGCCCCTGGCTGTTCCTCACGTCTAGATCCAGCAGAGACTGAACCAGGACCTCCATAGCATGGTGGTGGCCGTGGTACGCCTGAATAGAAACACAAACACAGTCTCAAGCAAAGTCCAGTGGTATGCCTGAATAGATATATAATCAATGTCCTATAGTAGACCAGTGGTACACCTGAACAGAAATACAGTACTAGACCTATAAAGTAGACCAGAGTCTTTCAATCGGGAGCCCATTTTTGCTCCCGCCCAGCATCAACATCGGAGGTCCCTGCCAAGCGTGGGATTGAGAAACAAACACTCTACTTCTCCTCTGAGGTTGATTAACTCAAATGGCAAAATAAGGAAATCATCCTCATCATCACTGTGTAGAATATGCATGTATTTTACACAAATCAGGAACAGATAGGAATTTGGTGTGTGAGTCTGTCTGGACAGTCAACTTCCTGTGGAAAATCAACACGATGCCTGCATCCCAGATAGCACCCTATTCCCTATGTAGTGAACTACTTTTGATCAGGGCCTATAAGGATCTGGTCAAAAGTAGTGTACTAAATAGGGAATAGGGTGCCATTTGTCATATGGAGACCACTACAGGAGCAGGTAGGCTTTACTCACAGCGAGGTGTAGAGGGCTGATGGGAGCTCTGACATCAGAGTCGTTCAGGATGTCTGTCCCTGAGGTTTCCATTAGCTGAGGAAAGACAAGGACGGCCAGTTCAGACTTGTAACATATTTACTTGGAAGGTTAGTCTAGTAGCATGTGTAACATGGTAAATCTCAGTGACCAGCCCCTGCAGACATACTGGGGTGTTGCATCCATACCTTAAACAAGCAAGTGTGAGGAAAAGTTACCAACTGGCACTTACCACATCTAAAGGTGTTTCACTTGCAATCTGGAAAAAGAACATCAAGAGTGACGATGCGTCCACGACAAACATGCAACCACACCTTAAAACCTACTGAATATCAATGATTGTTTCCCAAATGGCAGCCTATTCCCTATAAAGTGCATTACTTTTGACCAGAGCCCTATGGGCCCCCACAGCCATTTGGGACGCAGGGAAATTGGTCTGTGGATGCAGGGCATCTAGTATCCTGTGGTTTTGACTCACCAGCTCCAGACAGAGGCGGTGTCCGTATGCAGACGCGTAATGCACTGCGTTGTAGCCCTGATTGTCCCTGATCCCTGGGTTAGCGTCGTTTCGTAGCAAATATTCCAGACACCTAGAGGTCAAGAGTTCACTAATCATTACACCAACATCAAGACAGACAATCAAGCAGAGACACTTTCCCAAAGGAGACGTGGCGAAGCTTTCACACTGCAGATTGAACACTAGCGTGCATTCAAACACTCAACATACTCTCCAGACTACAGTGAAATGTGAAAGGTCACGGCCCCACAACACACACAACGCGGCGGCAGGGTAGCCTAGTGGTTAGAGCGTTGGACTAGTAAACGAAAGGTTGCAAGTTCAAATCCCTGAGCTGACAAGGTAAAAATCTGTCGTTCTGCCCCTGAACAAGGCAGCTAACCAGGCAGGTCAGTGGGAACACTGGGTTAAATAAAGGTAATAAAAACAACAGTAAGAAAGGAGTGTGAGACATACTTCCCGTCTGTATCGGAGGCAGCAGCGTAGTGGAGCGGGGTGCAGCCCCTCTTATCCAGGTCGTTCACACTGGCCCCAGACCCCACCAAGGCAAACAGACACTGGTAGTTACAGTTGGCTGCTGCATAATGCAGAGGACTCCTAGAAGAACACAAACATTCATCAGAAACAGCTGATTGGAGATGTAAAACAATACATCCCATAATAATTCCTATATGCCTCTATACTATATTCCCCATTATCATAAAGATAAAATATTAAAGTTATTTGATGCCACAGACAGACCTTCCGAAGCTGTCCTTTCTGTTGAAGTCTGCACCTGTGTTGAGCAGCAGATTCAGACAGTCCAGGTTCCTGGTAACAAGATATCAAGTTTAGGCCCTCGCACATCTGAGCTATCAGCTGCACTTTAACAATGAGAGAACCTGAAAGAAAAGAGAAACCTGTACACTGCTCTTGCTAGCATCACTGTTTTTATTAAGGCTAATAAAAGCTAGAATAAAAACAGTGACACTAGCAAGAGCAGTGTGCAGGTTTCTCTTCTCTTTCAGGAAGATATCAAGACAATTTAGTCAATACCACCATAACATGGAGCCACATTATACAGAAATGGTACTGCAGGAGGAGAGTGGGTTTTCCAGGTCATGAACTACATATTCCTTGGTGTAAAGCCTGGACCAGTCCACTCACCCTCCAGCTGCTGCAGCATGTAAACAGGTCCTTCCAAAGTCGTCAGGGGTGTCTATATCAAAGCCTGATGAGAGGAGCTTTCGACAGCAGTCAGAGAAACCACTGAGAGCAGCCAGGTGGAGGGGGAACATCCCATGGACGCCTCGTCTGCAACAACATTTTATACTTTAAGCAGACACTCTTATTCAGAGCGACTTCCAGTTCATTCAGCTGAGTTTAGAAACGGCACCTCATCACAGTCCTCATTAAACCCTACAGCACACTGCAATGCTCAGTCTATCAACCACCCACACACCACAATGGAGGCCATTTCATGTGTTGAGCAGAGAGTCTCCAAGCTGGAATTCGGTCAATGACAGAATTGCAGATGCATGTTGCAGTATTGCTGGAAACTGTGTTCTCTTACTTGGCTGTGTCAGCGCCGTTCGTGATGAGTGTATTGATGAGTAACTCGTGGCCGTAGCGAGCAGAGATGTGCAGGGGTGTGTTTCCATTCTTATCTTCACAGTCGATCTCAGCACCTAACACACACACACACACACACACACCAGCCACTTGACCCTAGAGGCATCATGAAGCTAAATGTTCAACCACGTTGCAGTAACATTGCTCTGTGCCAGTGTATCACGGTTTTAAGACAAAAGACAAGATGCTGAAGAGCCTACTGGTTCATATATATTCTGTTGAGAGCATTCACAGAGACTCACCATTCTGGATGATAGCTTGAGATCTGGAGAAGCGTCCGTGGATGGCCGTCATGTGGAGGGGGGTCTTTCCATCTTTACTCTGCAGAGAGAGAGAGACAGAAGGTTCACCCTGCAGTCTGTGCTGCTGACCACAGGTGGAAGTACGCTTTATTGCATTTAGTTTGTATTGTTAGGATTAATCCATTGGTATCTGAATGTATTTGGTCCAGGCATACTAAGCCGTGTGCTGCATCAGTGACCCAAAGTAGTGCACTATAAAAGGAATAGGGTGCCATTTGGGATGCACAGTGTCATCAAGGCTTCTTACTCTGTGGGCCCTGGTCAAAAGTAGTGCACTATAAAGGGAATAGGGTGCCATTTAGTACAGACACTGTTGGTCATCCTGTCTCCTCACCTTGATGTTGACGTGGGCCCCGTTGCCCACCAGCAGCTCCAGGCAGAGCGCCCCGTGGCGCGAGGCGGCCGTGAAGTGGAGCGGGGCGAATCCCTTCTCGTTCACCTGGTTCACGTTGGCGCCGCACTCAATCAGCTCATTGACCACCACGTCCTGGCCGTTGTAGCACGCCACATGGAGGGGGGTGTTACCGTACCCATTGGGATCATTTATCTGGCGGGAGAAGAGGGAGGAGAGTGGGTAGAGAGAGAGGGGGTGGGGAATAGAACAAAACAATACATTCCTGATCAGGTCACTTGGTTAGGAAAAACCCCTGACCCGACCCACTGGCTCCAACCTCCATCTCTTCATTACTTGGTTATGAAAACCCCCTGGCCCCAACACACTGGGTCCCAACCCCCTGGCCCAACCTCCATATCTTCATTACTTGAAAGGAAATCATTCTCCAACACACTAGAGCTCTGTCTTTTCGTGGCGTTGTAATTGAACAGCGACTACACAGTTGAATGCGGGGAGGTGTATGTATGAATTGACTCACATCCACCCCAAGGTCCATGAGGTACTTGACCGTGCTGATCATGCCGCTGGAGGCTGCAGAGTGGAGAGGGGTGTAGGCCTTCTTGTCTTTACAGGACACCTCTGATCCATGAGAGGCCAGCAGTTTCACCACCTCAATGTGCCCTATAGGGGGGAAAAGAGAGAGAGAGAGAAACAGAGATGGAGAGAGAGAGAGAGAGACAGATGGAGAGAGAGAGAGATAGAGGGAGAGAGAGGTTAGTTTACAGTGGTACACAGCACCATTAGCAATACCTACATCGTGTTAGTACAATTGAAAACCTACATCTTATCAACATACTTAGTCCATCATTCTGACATAACACACTAGAGGTAGACCATACAGCTGAGCTGTGAGGCTAACACACAGCCAATTCATTCACTCACTGGGATAAGAACATTTGTATTTATTATGGATCCCCATTAGCTGCTGCCAAAGTTTATACAATTTTAAAACATTACATTCCCAGATTTCACAACACATTGTGTGCCCTCAGGCCCCTACTCCACATCTACAGTACTAAATCCATGTGTATGTATAGTGCATGTGTTATCGTATGTGTGTGTGTATGCATGCGTCTGTGCCAATGTTTGTGTTGCTTCACAGTCCCCGCTGTTCCATAAGGTGTTTTTTAATCTGTTTTTTAAATCTAATTTTACTGCTTGTGTCAGTTACTTCATGTGGAATAGAGTTCCATGTAGTCATGGCTCTATGTAGTACTGTGTGCCTCCCATAGTCTGTTCTGGACTTGGGGACTGTGAAGAGACCTCTTGAGGCATGTCTTGTGGGGTATGCATGGGTGTCCAAGCTGTGTGCCAGTAGTTTAGACAGACAGCTCGGTGCATTCAACATGTCAATACCTCTCATAAATAAAAGTAGTGATGAAGTCAATCTGTCCTCCACTTTCAGCCAGGAGAGATTGACATGCATATTATTCATATTAGCTCTCTGTGTACATCCAAGGGCCAGCTGTGCTGCCCTGTTCTGAGCCAATTGCAATTTTCCTAAGTCCTTCTTTGTGGCACCTGACCACACGACTGAACAGTAGTCAAGGTGCGACAAAACTAGGGCCTGTAGGACCTGTCTTGTTGATAGTGTTGCTAAGAAGGCAGAGCATTGCCTTATTGTAGACATTATAGACTTCTCCCATCTTAACTACTACCGCATCAATATGTTTTGACCATGACAGTTTACAATCTAGTGTTACTCCAAGCAGTTTAGTCATCTCAACTTGATCAATTTCCACATTATTTATTACAAGATTTAGTTTAGGGTTTAGTGAGTGTTTTGTTCCAAATACAATGCTTTTAAGTTAGAAATATTTAGGGCTAACTTATTCCTTGCCACCCACTCTGAAACTAACTGCAGCTCTTTGTTGAGTGTTGCAGTCATTTCAGTCACTGTAGTAGCTGACGTGTATAGTGTTAAGTCATCCGCATACATAGAAACTCTGGCTTTACTCAAAGTCAGTGGCATGTCATTAGTAAAAAATAAAAAAAGCAAGGGGCCTAAACAGCTACCCTGGGGAATTCCTGATTCTAACTGGATTATATTGGATAGGCTTCCATTAAAGAACACCCTCTGTGTTCTGTTATACAAGTAACTCCTTATCCACATTAAAGCATGGGGTATAAAGCCATAACACAAGTTTTTCCAGCAGCAGACTGTGATCAATAATGTCAAAAGCTGCACTGAAGTTTAACAAGACAGCCCCCACAATCATTTTATCATAAATTTCTCTCAGCCATTTGTGTAAGTGCTGTGCTTGTTGAGTGTCCTTCCCTATAAGCATGCTGAAATTCTGTTGTCAATTTGTTTACTGTAAAATGGCATTGTATCTGGTCAAACAATTTTTTCCAAAAGTTCAAAGGGTGATTGGTTGGCTATTTGAGCCAGTAAATGGGGCTTTACTATTCTTGGGTAGCGGAATGACTTTAGCTTCCCTCCAGGCTTGAAGGCACACGCTCCCGAGTAGGCTTAACTTGAAGATGTGGCAAATAGGAGTGGCAATATCGTCTGCTATTATTCTCAGTCATTTTCCATCTAGATTGTCAGACTCTGGTGGCTTGTCATTGTTGATAGTCAACCATTTTTTCACCTCTTCCACACGGACTTTACGGAATTCAAAAGTACAATTCTTGTCTTTCATAATGTTGTCCGATATACTTGGATGTGTAGTGTCAGCGTTTGTTGCTAGCATGTCATCCCTAAGTTTGCTTACTTGCCAATGAAAAAGTAATTAAAGTAGTTTGCAATATCAGTGGGCTTTGTGATGAATGAGCCATCTGATTCAATGAATGAAGGAGCGGTTGGCTTTTTTCACCAAAATTCCATATAAGGTGCCAAAGCTTTTTTACTATCATTCTTTATATAATTTCTCTGTTTCATAGTGTAGTTTATTTTTCTTTAGTCACATGATTTCTTAATTTGCAGTACATTTGCCAATCAGTTTGGCTGCCAGACTTAATTGCCATACATTTTTCCTCAACCATACAATTTTTAAATTCCTCATCAATCCAAGGGGATTTAACAGTTTCTACAGTCATTTTTTAATGGGTGCGTGCTTATTAGTAACTGGAATAAGTAGTTTCATGAAGTGCAGCGTCTGGTTGCTCCTCATTACACACCACAGACCAGCAAATATTCTTTACATCGTCAACATATGAATCACTACAAAACTTCTTGTATGACCTCATACACACTATATTAGGCCCAGCCTTTGTGACTTTAATTTTCCTAGATATGGCTATTATATTGTGATCACTACATCCTATGGATTTGGATACTGCTTTAAAGCAAATATCTGCAGCATTAGTAAAGATGTGATCAATACATGTTGATGATTTAATTCCAGTGCTGTTTAACTACCCTGGTAGGTTGACTGACAACCTGATCCTGGTTGCAGGCACTGGCTACAGTTTGAACCTTTATATAACTAGGCAAGACCGTTAAGAACAAATTCTTATTTAAAATGACGGCCTAGGAACAGTGGGTTAACTGCATGTTCAGGGGCAGAACAGATTTTTACCTTGTCAGCTCGGGGATTCGATCTTGAAACCTTTCGGTTACTAGTCCAATGCTCTAGGCTACCTGCCGCCCCAAGCTTGATGATAGCCAGTCAATATTTAAAATCACCCAGAAAATATACTTCTCTGTTGATATCACATGCATTTCACACATATTATCCAGATACTGACTGTTAGCACTTGGTGGTCTATAGCAGCTTCCCACAAGAATGGGCTTTAGGTGAGGCAGATGAACCTGTAACCATATTACTTCAACAGTATTTAACATTAGATCGTCTCTAAGATTTACAGGAATGTGGTTCTGAGTATAGACTGCAACACCACCACTGTTGGCATTTCTGTCTTTTTGGTAGATGTTATAACCATGTATTGCTACCACTGTATCAAAGGTATTATCTTAGTGAGTTTCAGAGATAGTCAGAACATGAATGTCATCTGTTACAAGCAAGTTATTGACTTCATGGACCTTGTTTCTTAGGCTGCATATGTTAATATGGGCTATTTTTAGCATTTTTCGTTTTTTCCTTGATTGATAAGCTTCCCAGTAAAGCATTAAAAACAGAGGTAGACTTAGTCATGTTATTTACATGGGAACTGATAGTACAGGGTGAGCTGCATAAAGTGGTCTTCCTACTATTGCACACCGCCTCAGTGCTAACAGTGGAACTCTGGTTTATAGGGGCTTGTATGATTACTGCATACAGTCGCTGTAGGATAAACAGATAGTCGGGTGCATCAATTAAATGACTTACATTGTGTTGACCAATGCCCCTAAGATCATGTACATTCTATGCAGCATAATGACGACTCATTGTCACAACGGTAAGGATTAACTGAGCTGGTCTTGGATCATTTACCAGTCATTGTTTCAACGCAGCCTTGAAATGTGTGGACAGAGTCCAGGAACCAAGATGATTTGGATGGACTCAGTCACATTAGTCAGAATGTAAATGATGTGGTCAACTCATTACCCATGTAAGCAGCCCAGTGGATTGCTCGGCGGTCCTTCTTGTCAAAAGCATTAATGTTGGCTCCTCTGGAGAGAAGCAGTCTCACCATCTAACAGGAAAAGGAGAGAGAAACAAAACACAGGCTGAGGAAAACTAAAGCAAAATCTGCAAAAATCTGGCGTCAAAGCCTCTCTTGAACAAACTCAAGCATACAACTAGGGCTGTGACGGTCATGGGACTTCCGGTGTCGGTGATTGGCGTGCCGTATGTACACAGTCATCGACATAAGTGACAGCCGACGGACGGACGGGGGAAACATTAGCAAAGGAAAACAGAGTGTTTAGGCCTAACTGTCTTGCTCATAGGCATGCGAGTCTCAAGTTAAGGGGAAGCTAATTTTCACCATAAAAAATATATAAAGCATTCTATGCATCATCACATTTACAGACTTATGTAAGATAGCTAACTATTGCTAATGTGATTAGTAAATTGGATAGTCATCATTTAGGCTAATAATATAACTCAATCACCGTTTGCAAAAAAACGGCTGTTCATTGCAGCACGTGATGGAGTAAGGCTAGGCTAGGCTATATCAGATATGTTTCTCTTTACAGGAAAAAAAATTTGGCCTTTTTAAAATATGTTTTATCGTGCAATTCTACTACACTTTATATGACTATAGAGATTAGCAGAATCTTTTTCAATATGACTTTCAAGTGGCACTGACCCAGGGATAAAGAAAGTGAATATGCACACTCACCGGGGATATAGCCAATGCCAAAAATACTGTTCGCTCAATTAAGTTGAGAATTTTGATAACTAAAATACAGATTAGTCTTTTCATTGTCTTCTCTTTGAAGCAATAGCCAATTGCTTTCCAAACTATGTTAGCCTACGGGTTTTGCGCATATTCTGCAAACAGGCTGGTCCAAATCATCTGGGTCTCCATCGCCGTTAGGTTTGAAACTGAAATGTGCCCAAATAGGTGATGGTATGCTTTTTTGTTGTTGCAATGAGAGCCATCTTTTTCACCTCACTCCTCCAACCTACTGTAACAATGAAAAAGGTCAGAGGTGAAGGGCAGAGGCTACCCACCCAACCCCAGCCTGTAGGTGATATATCTATAGATACTATAGTTATCCACTGTCCCCACATTTCACCTCACCCCCTCCCCAATGAACTGAATTGACCTTCAAAAGATTCTCTCCTATCAGCACATATAGCAGATCTGCTGATTGTGGCACATCGAAAGATAGTTGGAGAGAGGAGGAGATGTATACAGTTTAATAGATGGACTAAGTCAGCAAAACAATGTAATCAAGAGTTAACACTCCCGCTATGGGTATATTGCGTATATCTACATTAAAATAAAGTTGATAAAAACATGTTGGCATTTTTGACGGTAATTTGATTTTCATGGCGGTCTTCATCCAAAACTGTCAAGGTTATCCAATTACCGTCACAGCCCTACTACATACAACCATTGTAGCTAATCGGATGCACCGTAAACCTGGGGATAGGACAGGTATAAAGTGTTGACTACAGTGTGTAATCATGTCCATGCTAATTGCTAACCTCCAGGTGTCCGCTGAAGGCTGCATGGTGCAGCGCAGTGCGCCCGGCCCGGTCCGACACGTTCACATTGCTGAGGAGAGGGACCAGGGCCTCGGCACAGCGGACCGCCTTATTGGCCGCAGCGATGTGTAGCGGCGTTTGCCAGTTCTTGTCCCTGGCGTTCACATCAGCAGAGTGTTTCAATAGCACCTGGACTGCCTCCTACAGGAGCACAGTTCAAATCATGTTCAACTTTGTTTAAAGTGCATTTAAAAATCACAACACATTTAACAGTAAAACACATATGCACAGGTGTGTGTGTCAGTATCAGTACACGTACCTCACTGCAGGAAGCCACGGCCCGGTGCAGAGGAGTGAGCCACTTGTTGTCTTTGGCATTTACTCTGGCTCCTGGGACAGACAGACAGAAAGACAGGTGACAGACCGTTAATTAGGCCACTGGGGTTGATAAGGCAACATCTTAAATAGCTGGAGCACATAAAGGATGTGTCCAAAACATCACCCTAATACCTTCATAGTGCACTACTTCTGACCAGGGCCCATAGGCCTACCCATAGGGCTCAGGTCAAAAGTAGTGCACAATATAGGGAATAGGGTGCCATTTAGAACGCACAGAAAGCCTCTTGTAGAGAGCTATTCTGGAAATTGGACTTCCATTACACAGCAACACTCTGAAGAAAATGTTATGTCACTGAGTGGAGAGGAGTAGAAGGAGCTCAGCCAACGTGAGATGAGGTGCAACCCAAAATCATGAGGACATTGGAGTAACAGGTGCGACTCTCGCTCACAATTAAAATCTTGATGCTTCACTAATCAAGTTAAAATCGGGACGTTTCAGCTGTCAATGGCCTTCATTAGAATGTTTTTTTACATTTTTAAATACATCGGCTGCACATAAGATCTTAATGGTGGTAAGTATGAGGGAAACGGTCACATGCAAACACAACAAGCATCAAAACAGAAGTCAAAGTCCGATGGACATGAGTCGTTGCGTAATCCTTCTCTTCAATGATAACCTTACCTGATAGTATGAGTAGCTCTAGAATTTCTGTATCTCCTAGATAGGCAGCGGCATGCAACGGTGTCCGCTTCTCATTGTCCTGTAGGGAAGAGCCAAGAAGCGTTATAGCTGTTTCAAATTCAGCCATTATGGATACATAATACATTTTAATCGTACTTGTTTATACATTGTCATGGCTTGGATATTTCAGATGACAGCTGGATATTTATGGCTCTAACTAGGCTACACACTAACTAGGCTACACTAAATTCAACAGTGCATGGCCTTATGAAAACAAGTATGCTATTGTACAAAGTACACTACCGTTCAAAAGTTTGGGGTCACTTAAATGTCCTTGTTTTTTGAAAGAAAAGCTAATTTTTTGTCCATTTAAAAAACATCAAATTGATAAAATACAGTGTAGACATTGTTAATGTTGTAAATGACTAGACGTCGACCGATTAGGATTTTTCAATGCCGGTAGCGATTATTGGAAGACCAAAAAAAAGCCGATTATAAAAATAAAATTTTACAATTAAAAACAACACGGCCAATTTTTTATTTTTTACATTAATTTGGAATAATGGCAATTACAACAATACTGAATATACACTTATTAACTTAATAATACATCAATAAAATCAATTTAGCTTCAAATAAATAATGGTTCAATTTGGTTTAAATAATGCAAAAACAAAGTGTTGGAGAAGAAAGTAAAAGTGCAATATGTGCCATGTAAGAATGCTGACGTTTAAGTTCCTTGCTCAGAACATGAGAACATATGAAAGCTGGTGGTTCCTTTTAACATGAGTCTTCAATATTCCCAGCTAAGAAGTTTTGGTTGTAGTTATTATAGGAATTATAGGACTATTTCTCTCTATACGATTTGTATTTCATATACCTTTTGACTATTGGATGTTCTTATAGGCACTTTAGTATTGCCAGTGTAACAGTATAGCTTCCGTCCCTCTCCTCGCTCCTACCTGGGCTCGAACCAGGAACACATCGACAACAGCCACCCTCGAAGCAGCGTTACCCATGCAGAGCAAGGGGAACAACTACTCCAAGTCTCAGAGCGAGTGACGTTTGAAACGCTATTAGCGCGCACCCGCTAACTAGCTAGCCATTTCACATCGGTCACACCAGCCTAATCTCAGGAGTTGATAGGCTTGAAGTCATAAACAGCACAATGCTTGAAGCATTGCGAAGAGCTGCTGGCAAAACGCACGAAAGTGCTGTTTGAATGAATGCTTACGAGCCTGCTGGTGCCAACCATCGCTCAGTCAGACTGCTCTATCAAACCATAGACTTAATTATAACATAATAACACACAGAAACACGAGCCTTAGGTCATTAATATGATAGAATCCGGAAACTATCATCTCAAAAACAAAACGTTTATTCTTTCAGTGAAATACGGAAACGTTCCGTATTTTATCTAACGGGTGGCATCCATAAGTCTAAATATTCCTGTTACATTGCACAACCTTCAATGTTATGTCATAATTACGTAACATTCTGGCAAATTAGTTCACAACGAGCCAGGCAGCCCAAACCGTTGCATATACCCTGACTCTGCGTGCAATGAACGCAAGAGAAGTGACAACTTCACCTGGTTAATATTGCCTGCTAACCTGTATTTCTTTTAGCTAAATATGCAGGTTTAAAAATATATACTTCTGTGTATTGATTTTAAGAAAGGCATTGATGTTTATGGTTAGGTATAGTCGTGCAACGATTGTGCTTTTATTCGCAAATGAGCTTTTGTTAAATCATTCCCAGTTTGGCGAAGTTGGCTCTCTTTGTTAGGAAGAAATAGTCTACACACAGTTCGCAACGAGCCAGGCGGCCCAAACTGCTGTATATACCCTGACTCTGTTGCAAGAGAAGTGACAATTTTCCTAGTTAAAAGAAATTAATGTTAGCAAGCAATATTAACTAAATATGCAGGTTTAAAAATATAAACTTTTGTATTGATGTTTATGGTTAGGTACACGTTGGAGCAACGACAGTCCTTTTTCGCGAATGCGCACCGCATGGATTATATGCAACGCAGGACACGCTAGATAAACTAGTAATATCATCAACCATGTGTAGTTAACTAGTGATTATGATTGATTGATAAGGTAAGTTTAATGCTAGCTAGCAACTTACCTTGGCTTCTTACTGCATTCGCGTAACAGGCAGGCTCCTGGTGGAGTGCAATGTAAGGCAGGTGGTTAGAGCGTTGGACTAGTTAACCGTAAGGTTGCAAGATTGAATCCCCGAGCTGACAAGGTAAAAATCTGTCGTTCTGCCCCTGAACAAGGCAGTTAACCCACCGTTCCTAGGCCATTATTGAAAATAAGAATGTGTTCTTAACTGACTTGCCTAGTTAAATAAAGATGTACAAAATAAATGTAACATTTTTTTTTTTTTATAACAAAAAAAATAAAAATAAAAAATATTGGCCAAATCGGTGTCCAAAAATACCGATGTCCGATTGTTATGAAAACTTGAAATCGGCCCTAATTAAAATCGGCCATTCCGATTAATCGGTCGACCTCTATAAATGACTATTGTAGCTGGAAACGGCTGATTTTCAATGGAATATCTACATAGGCGTACAGATGCCCATTATCAGCAACCATCACTCCTGTGTTCCAATGGCACGCTGTATTAGCTAATCCAGGTTTATCATTTTAAAAAGGCTAATTGTTCATTAGAAAACCCTTTTTCAATTATGTTAGCACAGCTGAAAACTGTTGTCCTGATTAATGAAGCAATAAAACTGGCCTTCTTTAGACTAGTTGAGTATTTGGAGCAGCATTTGTGGATTCTATTACAGTCTCAAAATGGCCAGAAACAAAGCACTTTCTTCTGAAGCGCGTCAGTCTATTCTTGTTCTGAGAAATGAAGGCTATTCCATGAGAGAAATTGCCAAGAAACTGAAGATCTCGTACAACGCTGTGTACTACTCCCTTCACAGAACAGCACAAACTGGCTCTAACCAGAATAGAAAGTGGGAGGCCCCGGTGCACAACTGAGCAAGAGGACAAGTACAGTAGTGTGTCTAGTTTGAGAAACAGACGCCTCAAGTCCTCAACTGGCAGCTTCATTAAATAGTACCCGCAAAACACCAATCTCAATGTCTACAGTGAGGCGACTCCGGGATGCTGGTCTTCTAGCCAGAGTTGCAAAGAAAAAGACATTCTGACTAGCCAATAAAAAGAAAAGATAGGCAAAATAACAGACACTGGACAGAGGAAGATTGGGGGAAAAAAGTGTTATGGACATACAAATCTAAGTTTGAGGTGTTCGGATCACAAAGAAGAACTTTCGTGAGACGCAGATTTTTTTATTTTTAAATGCTGGAGGAGTGCTTGACGCCATCTGTCAAGCATGTGATGGTCGAGGTGCTTTGGTGGTGGTAAAGTGGGAGACTTGTACAGGGTAAAAGGGATCATGAAGGAAGGCTATCACTCTGTTTTGCAACACCAAGCCATACCCTGTGGATGGCGCTTAATTGGAGCCAATTTCCTCCTACAACAGGACAATGACCCACACCGCATCTCCAAACTATGCAAGAACTATTTAGGGAAGAAGCAGTCAGCTGGTATTCTGTCTATAATGGAGTGGCCAGCACAGTTACCGGATCTCAACCCTATTGAGCTGTTGTGGGAGCAGCTTGACTGTATGGTACGTAAGAAGTGCCCATCAAGCCAATCCAATTTGTGGGAGGTGCTTCAGGAAGCATGGGGTGAAACCTCTTCAGATTAACTCAACAAATTGACAACTGCAAGGCCAAAGATCTGCAAGGCTGTAATTGCTGCAAATGGAGGATTCTTTGACAATAGCTAAGTTTGAAGGAAACAATTATTTCAATTAATAATCTATATCTATCTATCTATATACTGCTCAAAAAAATAAAGGGAACACTAAAATAACACATCCTAGATCTGAATGAAAGAAATAATCTTATTAAATACTTTTTTCTTTACATAGTTGAATGTGCTGACAAAATCACACAAAAATCCAATTTATCAACCCATGGAGGTCTGGATTTGGAGTCACACTCAAAATTAAAGTGGAAAACCACACTACAGGCTGATCCAACTTTGATGTAATGTCCTTAAAACAAGTCAAAATGAGGATCAGTAGTGTGTGTGGCCTCCACGTGCCTGTATGACCTTCCTACAATGCCTGGGCATGCTCCTGATAACTGGCGGATGGTCTCCTGAGGGATCTCCTCCCAGACCTGGACTAAAGCATCCGCCAACTCCTGGACAGTCTGTGGTGCAACGTGGCGTTGGTGGATGGAGCGAGACATGTCCCAGATGTGCTCAATTGGATTCAGGTCTGGGGAACGGGCGGGCCAGTCCATAGCATCAATGCCTTCCTCTTGCAGGAACTGCTGACACACTCCAGCCACATGAGGTCTAGCATTGTCTTGCATTAGGAGGAACCCAGGGCCAACCGCACCAGCATATGGTCTCACAAGGGGTCTGAGGATCTCATCTCGGTACCTAATGGCAGTCAGGCTACCTCTGGCGAGCACGGAGGGCTGTGCGGCCCCCCAAAGAAATGCCACCCCACACCATGACTGACCCACCGCCAAACCGGTCATGCTGGAGGATGTTGCAGGCAGCAGAATGTTCTCCACGGCGTCTCCAGACTGTCACATCTGTCACATGTGCTCAGTGTGAACCTGCTTTCATCTGTGAAGAGCACAGGGCGCCAGTGGCGAATTTGCCAATCTTGGTGTTCTCTGGCAAATGCCAAACGTCCTGCACGGTGTTGGGCTGTAAGCACAACCCCCACCTGCGGATGTCGGGCCCTCATACCACCCTCATGGAGTCTGTTTCTGACCGTTTGAGCAGACACATGCACATTTGTGGCCTGCTGGAGGTCATTTTGCAGGGCTCTGGCAGTGCTCCTCCTTGCACAAAGGCGGAGGTAGCGGTCCTGCTGCTGGGTTGTTGCCCTCCTACGGCCTCCTCCACGTCTCCTGATGTACTGGCCTGTCTCCTGGTAGCGCCTCCATGCTCTGGACACCAGCAAACCTTCTTGCCACAGCTCGCATTGATGTGCCATCCTGGATGAGCTGCACTACCTGAGCCACTTGTGTGGGTTGTAGACTCCGTCTCATGCTACCACTAGAGTGAAAGCACCGCCAGCATTCTAAAGTGACCAAAACATCAGCCAGGAAGCATAGGAACTGAGAAGTGGTCTGTGGTTACCACCTGCAGAACCACTCCTTTATTGGGGGTGTCTTGCTATTGCCTATAATTTCCACCTGTTGTCTATTCCATTTGCACAACAGCATGTGAAATTTATTGTCAGTGTTGCTTCCTAAGTGGACAGTTTGATTTCACAGAAGTGTGATTGACTTGGAGTTACATTGTGTTGTTTAAGTGTTCCCTTTATTTTTTTGAGCAGTATATATAAACATAAATAACCTTGTCAACGTCTTGACAACATTTCCTACTCATTTTGCAACTAATTTCAAACATGTTTTCATGGAAAATTAAGGTTACATATGTAACCACGGTTATGTGAGCTATATGATCACTCCAATATATTGGTATCACTCCACGGCGGAGCTATATGGATCACTCCAATATATTGGTATCACTCCGCAGCGGAGGGATACGAGTTGATGATTTACAGATTTACTCCCGTATACACCTGTGTCATGGCTGGGGTCCGCCCCATATATAGACCCCATGGCCGCGACACACATCCTCTACATAATTTGAGGCCCCTCTAGCACCATAGAGGATTGGAGTGATACATATAGCTCACATAACCGTGGTTACATACGTAACCTTCGTTATGTTTCACTATATTGGATCACTCCAATATATTGGTATACCCGTACCAGATTTAGTCGGTGCTAGAGGGACCTGGTCAGCCAGCGAAGTCCCAGTGCGGGACCGAGACGCAGGGGCCGTCAATGTGGAAGGGGGTCCCGGCACAGTCCCCGGAAGGGGAGGCGACACCAAGGACCCCTGAACCAACCGCAGAGGGAGGTGCCACATTTAACCAATAGTACCTAGCAAAGGTGCAAGAGGAAGCCCAGCTGGCCGCAGCACAGATATCAGCGAGGGGCACTCCTCTCAGTAGAGCCTAGGACGCAGGCACACCTTGTGTTGAATGTGCCACCACAGGTCCCAGCACTGGCCTTCCAGCCAGGCGGTATGCTGTCGTAGTCGCACCCACGATCCAGTGAGAGCCGCTGCTTTGATAGCCCAGCCCCCAGGACGCTCTCACCATAGCAGAAAAAGAGCTGCTCTGTTCTCACTGACGGTGTCCGCTCCACATAGGCAGCCAGTGCCCTCACAGGGCACAGCATGCCAGAGGGAGGCCCAGACTCCCCCGCCACTGCCAGGGGGTCATAAGCAGTCAGGATAAAAGGGATGTTCACATGCATGTTTGACAGAACCTTCAGGAGGAATGAAGGGTTGAGGCGGAGAGATATACTCCTCCCCCCAGGTCCATCCGGTAGCACTCAGAACTTACTGAAAGAGCATGGAGCTCACCCACCCTCTTCATGGAAGTAATCGCTACCAAGAAAGCCACCTTCATAGAGAGGTCTTTCAGGGAAGCAGACGCCAACGGTTCGAAAGGCAGCTTTGCCAAAGCTGCCAAGTCCACATCCAGAGCCCAGCTCGCCATTGAGCAGGTCCTAGTCGGACATAGGCGACAAACCCCCTTCATAAACCTGGAGACCAAGGGATGTCGCCCCACTGGCCTGTCCATCCACCCCACATGGCAGGCAGATATAGCAGACAAATACCCTCTCAGTGTAGATGCTGCTAAGCCCTCATCCAAGCGAGACTGCAGGTATTGGAGGACATACTGCACCCCGCATGACTCGGGCACCACCTCAATACCAGTGCACGAAGAGCAGAACAACCGCCAGCATAACTGGTATTCCGAGGTTGTAGCAGGTGCCGTTGCGCTCTCCATGGTGTTCATTACACCCTCCTGTAATCCTAACAGTGACCATTGGTGCCGTTCAGTGGCCAAGCCCACAGACTGAGGCGGTGCGGCCTCGGATGCCACAGAGTTCCCCTGGCCTGAGACAGCAGGCCAAGGGAAGTTGCCAAGGTGTCCCAGACAACACGGACAGGAGAAGGCTGAAGCAGGATCATCCGGGCCAGTATGGGGCCGCCAAAAGCAGACGATGCTTTGCCATCCTGGTCCTGTCTAGCACAGCCTGGATCAGGGGGAAAGGGGGGAATGTGTAAAGCTCCAGTCCTGGCCAATCATGAGCCAGAGCATCCAAGCCCAGAGGCTCTGGTGGGTCCGACATGGACTACCACAGAGGCAGTGCACATTATCCAGGGAGGCAAACAAGCCCACCTGCACCCTCCCGAACTTGTCCCACAGGTGCTGCACCCACCACCTGGGGATTTAGGCTCCAGTCCCAAGATGGCGGGCCCTCCCTTGAGAGCATATATCCCCTGCCACATTCAGGATGCCAGGTACGTGCGCTGCGCGTAGAGATGCTAGACATCCCTGAGCCCACAGAAGCTCCCGTGCCATAATATGGAGGCGGTGGGACCTCGTCAATTCTCACCAGGACATGTCTTCCCTTCAGATGTGGAAGGAAAGACTGCAGGTCCAGCAGTATAGCTCAGAGCTCTAGTGTATTGATGTGCCTGCTGCTCCAAGGGGGTAGCCAACAGCCGCTGCCGACCTGCCCTTGGTCACACCACCCCAGCCGATCTGGGAGGCGTCTGTGCTGACCAGCTCCCGGTGGCACATCAGCATCTCCACCCCACCTGAGAGAAAGGAGTGACAGCACCACCTCAACAATGCCCCGAGCCACTGTGTGGTCACCCGCAGCTGGCGGTGACGGTGGCGATCTGGGTGCAGCCGGTGGGAGTTGAACCACTGTTGAAGAGGCCGGAGATGGAGCAGGCCCAGTGGAATCAACAACGAGGCCGGCGTTGGCAGGTTAGGGTGGATACCACCCGCCCCTGCCGAAAGTGGTCGAGGCAAGATAAGATTGCTTGAACCCTTCTGGTGGGCAGGCGTGCTCTCACGACCAACGAAGGCCACCCTCTGGGTGGGTGTCAGATGACTCTTCTTGTCATTTATAGTAATGCCCAGCCCGCCGATATGGGTCAGAAGCACGTCTGTCTGACAGGACCTGGGTCCTGGTCGGGCACAAATCAGTCAATCGTCCAGGTAATAGAGGATTAACATCCCTCGGGACGTGAAAGGTGCCAGGACAGCGTCCATGCACTTTGTGAAAGTATGGGGTGCCAAGGAGAGGCCGAAAGGAAGAACAACGAATTCGTAAGCCCTCCCTTCGAAAGCGAATCGGAGGTACTGCCAATGAGCTGGGTAAACAGGAACATCGAAGTCAAAAACCACTGGTCCCTGGACACAGCCGGCAACACATGTGGAAACTCAGTACCTTCAAGTACCCATTGAGGTTGCAGAGGTCCAGAATTGGTCGAAACCCTCCATTTCTTTTTGGGACCACAAAATAAGTGGAGTAGAACCCACCTAGCCATTCTGTCTTGATCCTGCAGATGGCACCCTTGTCCAGGAATGAGCTGATCTCCAGCCACAGGGTTTCTTTAGTGGGGGGGGGGGTGTGACATGAAGGATGGAGGCCGGCACCGGAATGGTAGTAGGTACTCCTCGAGCATTGTGGACAACACCTATGGGGACTCCACACACTCCTCCCACTTTTCCCTTTGAGACCAGTGGAAGAGGCAGAGGCCAGGGAAGGGTGTGTCAGGGATCCTGCCGGGTACCACCTCTCCTCTGGCGACCCGAGCGCCTGGATCCCCCAGGCACGTCCCTATGGCTGTGAAAGGTTGACAGGTTGTTGCTCCACCGCACGCTGTGCCCCTCCCCACTGTCGTTCCTCAGCACGAGGCGATGTGGCAGGAGAGGGACCCCACCGTCGTTCAGGTGCAGGTGGGTTGCGACGGTCCATCTGCCTTGGGCCTGAGGCAGCGGCATTAACAGTCTCAGGGTCTCCCGGTCCCTACAAACTTCATCGGTCTGCTCCAGAATGTCATTAACCCCTGGGCCAAACATCAGCCCTGGGGTGATGGGGAGAGTAGCAAATGTGTTCTGGAGAGCAGCTGGCAGACGGGATTGGGCCAGCCAGAGATGGTGCCGGGAGGTAATCACCTGCACCATGGCCCGTCCGTTGGAGCAGGCCACATCCCTCTGGAGCAGGGAAAGCAGGCAAGACACCTCCATCGCGTCCCAGAGGAGCTCCTCTGTGGACCCCCTGCAGCACGGGGCAACAGAGTCTGCAGGTAGGCCGTTGGTAAGGCGGCCAAGAGAGCAGAGGGACCCATGTGGCTTTCAAGTCCGCATTAAAGACTCTGGGGGGTCCCGGCTTCAGTCGCGGGTTCTGCCCTATAATCTCCCGGTCCGGGAGGACCATGGCAGCGATCATGGTGTCCATGGTCGGGTACTCCTGGAGGCCGAGTGACTCTGCACCCGCAACATAACTCCATGGTCCAGTCTCTGTTGTGAGTCGGAAGCACCCCCTGGCAGAGGCCCAGCTCTCCTGCAAGGCCTCGCGGGAACTCAGCAGAGATGGGGACAAATGGAGAGTCATCACTGTCCACTATTTTGATGTCCAGTACAGAAGCTACCCGAGTGAGTAGGCCCCTCGTAGCCTCGAGGCGATGAAGCCCCACTGCCGGCTTCTGATGGCCCATCAGCCTGGTAGCCCCGCTCACGGCGGTGAACAGTGCCAGCATCGTCCCCCAGGAACAGCCCATCCCTGGCCAACAGGGAACAAATGTTGTCGCCATCGAAGCCATCAACCTCCTGACGCAGGGCATGCGCCCTCCATTCAAGGTGGTCTCAGCGGTCCGACTCCTGCCCCCGTCCAGGACTGGCAGCAGAAGAGCTCTGCCTGCAGTGGCTCCGGCCACACTACTGGACTCAGTAGAGGGACTAACAGCTCGCTGGCGCACCACTCCTGAGGGAGGGAGTTCGTCCCCAGCCTGAGCCTGGCCGACCCACTCGAGCATGGCCTCCAATCACGCCAGGCGCTCAGAGAACACCACACAAAACAGGCATCCAGTAGGGCACTCCACCGCCCTCTCCGTGTGGCTCAAACCCGGCAGTGCATACACAAGGTATGCAGATCTCCAGAGGGGATGCCACCATCACACCTGTCACAAAGGGAAGCCATAAGCTCAGCCAAGCCAGCAAGGTCACGGAGTAGGGGTCCAACGCCCTGGGAGAGCTTATATCGTGACCCGCTTCGAGGAATAGGAACCCGGTGAGGGATAAATTACCCAGTACCTCTGCAAAAAACAGGGAAGACCCATGTGGGAAAAACAGGCAGACAAAAAAACTGCAACCAGGTAATGGATTTTATTATGGGTTGTTTTGTTTTTTACACCAACTGCAATATTACCTAGCCAGTTTAATATCCAAGCAGAAACCAAAACAGCACCATATGGAGTAACTCTGTTCACTTCTTGCGGATTAGTCGGACGCTAGCGTCCCATTTCGACACCTTCCGGTGAAATTGCAGAGCGCCAAATTCAAATTAAATTACTATAAATGTGGCTTTCATGGTGTAAGAGGTTAACCTCTTACATCTAGACGTTCCGCTAGCGGAACACCTGCTCCAATATCCAATGATGGGTGTGGCGCGAAATACAAACTTCTCGAAAATCCAAAAACTTCAATTTTTCAAACATTTTAAAGACAAGACTCTCCTTTATCTAACCACACTGTGCGATTTCAAAAAGGCTTTACAACGAAAGCAAAACATTAGATTATGTCAGGAGAGTACCCAGCCAGAAATAATCAGACACCCATTTTTCAAGCTAGTATGTGTCACAAAAAACAAAAAAACACAGCTAAATGCAGCACTAACCTTTGATGATCTTCAGCAGATGACACTCCTAGGACATTATGTTATACAATACATGCATGTTTTGTTCAATAAAGTTCATATTTATATCAAAAACCAGCTTTTTACATTAGCATGTGACGTTCAGAACTAGCATTCCCACCGAACACTTCCGGTGAATTTACTAAATTACTCACGATAAACGTTCACAAAAAACAAATTATTTTAAGAATTATAGATACCGAACTCCTTTATGCAATCGCGGTGTCCGATTTTAAAATAGCTTTTTGGTAAAAGCACATTTTGCAATATTCTGAGTAGATAGCCCGGCCATCATGGCTAGCTATTTTGACACCCACCAAGTTTGGCACTCACCAAACTCCGATTTACTATAAGAAAAATTGGATTACCTTTGCTGTTCTTTGTCAGAATGCACTCCCAGGACTTCTACTTCATTACCCAATGTTGTTTTGGTTCCAAATAATCCATAGTTATATCCAAATAGCGGCGTTTTGTTGTGCGTTCAAGACACTATCCGAAGGGTAACGAAGGGTGACGCGCCCGGCGTGTATCGTGACAAAATGTCAAAATATTCCATTACCGTACTTTGAAGCATGTCAAACTATGTTTAAAATAAAATGTATGCGATTTTTCTCGTAAAATAGCGATAATATTCCGACCGGGAGTTGTTGTTTTCGTTCAAAGACTGAAAATGTAAACATGAAGTCGTCTCGTGCACGCGCGCCCCGTCTCATTGTTCTCAGATCGACCACTTACCAAATGCGCTACTGTTTTTCAGCCAGAGACAGCAGAGTCATCATTCAACGTTCTGGCGCCTTCTGAGAGCCTATGTGAGCATTAGAAAGTGTCACGTTACAGCAGATATCCTTTGTTTTGGATAGAGATGGCAAAGAAGGCCAAGAAATGGTCAGACAGGGTACTTCCTGTACAGAATCTTCTCAGGTTTTGGCCTGCCATTTGAGTTCTGTTATACTCAGACACCATTCAAACAGTTTTAGAAACTTTGGAGTGTTTTCTATCCAAAGCTAATAATTATATGCATATTCTAGTTTCTGGGCAGGAGTAATAACCGGATTAAATCGGGTACGTTTTTTATCCGGCCGTGAAAATACTGCCCCCTATCCATAACAAGTTAACTTCTTTGGGATAGGGGATGTTATTTTGACGTCTGGATGAAAAGCATGCCCAAAGTAAATTGCTTGCTACTCAGGCACAGAAGCTAGGATATGCATATAATTGGTAGATTTGGATAGAAAACACTCAAGTTTCTAAAACTGTTAAAATAATGTCTGAGTATAACAGAACTGGAATGACAGGCGAAACCCCAAGGACGAACCATCCCCCAAAAAAAACACTACCACTGATTTCAATGGCTGGCACTTTTAAAATAGGGTGAAATCGTGCCCAATTGCAGTTCCTAGGGCTTCCGCTAATGTCACCAGTCTTTAGAAAGAGTTTCAGGCTGGTTTTTGGAAAAATGAGCCAGAAATTGTAGTTTTTCTAGGTGGCTCCCATTTTGGCTGTAGTGTTTCCAAGCGCGTGATTGAGAGCGCCGCCTTTGGTATTTTTCTCCGGTAAAGACAATAACGATTCTCCGTCTTAAATTTGATTAGTTTATTTGTTTATTAGGGTACCTATTGTTTGATTATAAACGATGATTGACTTTTTTGGGTAAGTTTATTGGTAACGTTTGGGATTCATTTTGTATGCATTTTGAAGGAGGGAAACCGAGTGGATTATTGACTGAAGCGCGCCAGCTTAACTCAGTTTTTATGGATATAAAGAAGGACTTTTTGTAATGTAACTGGGACCTTTTGGCGTGCAAACAGAAGATCTTCAAAAGGTAAGGCATATATTATATAGCAATTTCTGACTTTCGTGTCGCAACTCCCTGGTTAAAAATGATTTGTTATGCATGCTGGGCGCTGTCCTCAGATAATCGCATGGTTTGCTTTTGCCGTAAAGCCTTTTTGAAATCTGACGCGGCGACTGGATTAACAACAAGTTAAGCTTTATTTTGATGTATTGTACTTCTGATTTCATGAACGTTTTTAAGGAACTCCAAAGTTAATGTCTCAACATAGTGGAAGCCCACCACGATACTCTTACATTCCGCAGGGGAAAGAACAAGAAAAAAACCCTGCAGGGTAATTAGCAGAGAAAGGCATGTTAAAGCAATTCACAACACACACAGAACAAGCCAGTCAGCAAGTTGTGTAAGTAAAAGTTGTAGTGTAATGCTAACGAAACACAAGCACGACAAACCACGGGCGGAAGATACAGATCAACCACGCACAGCGAGTGGAGCACTTTAGAGGAGGGGCTGGCAATGTGGCCAGCTGCTCCAGGCTGCAAACAGCCAGTGAGTATACTTCCACGCAAGATATTACACTTACCAGTGACTTACCAAGCGAACTTCAGAAAGTTTGTACATCAAACCATACGGACGTCCGCCGAGAAAATGAGAGAATGTGTATCGCGGCCATGGGGTCTATATATAGGGGCGGACCCCAGCCGTGACACAGGCGTACACGGGAGTAAATCTGTAAATCATCACCTCGGATGTATCCCTCCGCCGCGAAGTGATACCAATATATTGGAGGGATCCAATACAGTGAAACATAACAAGGAAATTTCTAAGTGACCCCAAACTTTTCAACGGTAGTGTACATACTTGAACACAGGGTTTCCCAAACTCAGTCCTGATTCAAATAATCAAAGCTTGATGCTGAGTTGGTTATTTGAATCAGCTGCGTAGTGCTTGGGCAAAAAACATGTGCACCCAAGGGGGGGCCCCTAGATCGAGTTTGGGAAACCCTGCTTTAACAGGCTAAAACTATTTTAAACCGGTCTTATTTTGAGACAAACAAAGTCTGCTCCAGCCTATAAGAACGAGGAGGAATGTCATAAACTAAGTAGAACCAGATCATGAACTACAGTACTGTAAAGTGACTGATACTGAACAAGGTGCATACGGCTGATGGAAGGAGGTATCCGTTCTGATCAGGCTAAAATATTCAGTAGGGTTGCAAAATTCCAGTAACCTTCCCAACATTCACAGGTTTTTCCAGAAATCCTGGTTAGACAGAGGGTTCCGGAATTCCTGCTTATTCCATTCTGATTCAGGAAGTCTTCATATCGGGATTTCTGGGAAAACCTGGGCATTTAAGTTACCAGAATTTTGCTTACCTAGATTTTGGCAACAAATGACTTAAGTTATAAAATGTGAAAGAAATGGTGTGTTCCTATCCAGAGGACAGACAGGAGGGTGGGAATAATGGTAGGAAACAGCTGGGCTGATTACCTGAACATTCACATCCTCTTTCTGAAATATGAGGGAGCGCACTTCATCTGGGTCCACATTGAAGATGGCTTTCAGTAGGCCAGGCTGGAAGAGAGAGAGACAGGGGGACAGTGTCATTCATTGATTTGAACAGTCATTGCCTCTCAAAGACCTGTTACTATTCACTCAGCTTAGCTAAAACCAACACAAAGGAACAATCCAAGAATAAAAACCAAGTAGGTTAAAATCTCAACTCTATAGTGAGACATGGAGCCTATACAGCCTCATTGTTGCTGTGCAAAGTCAGCTAACCTGAAGTCCTTTGGCCCAATACCTCACTGTGGTACAGAGAAAAAGAGCTCTCATCCTTCTCCTCAACAACCACAATACACACACACACACACACACACACACACGACTCATTCACTCACAAAACACACACGTCCCAGTGTCCAACAAAAATTCCTTCTATAAAACATCAGAGATGAGAGCAGCAACTTCCAGAAGGTCACACACACACACACAAAGGGTGGCAGCTCCGCTGTTGATTCACAAATGAAGCCAGGCAATGTGACTTCATTTACAGTCAACCATTAACAACCCCCCGTCCCAGTCTCTAAACTTTGGATAGAAGGCTAAAGTCCTATTCTTAAAGCAGCATTTATCCTTATTTTTTTACTCAGTAGAACATGCCATTCCTGTAGAGATGAGGTGCTCTGTTGAATGTCTTACACATGCCCCTCCCACCCACGACCCTGCTTCCCATCACAACTGGGTGAAGAAGCAGAGGAAGACTTACTATTTTTTACAGGGTGACTAATCACATACAGTCCTGGTTTCCTGTCCTCACTTCCCTTCCAGAGAGAGCAATGGCTATTCAACAAACAGCCCCAAAGTGCTACATTACACAATGTGAAAAACAGGCTTTTTACTGAAATAGGACATTTGTATACATGCTGCTGGGCACACAGAAATCCTATAAATCTACTATATGTTTTATATGTAAATCTGTGTCTGGGCTCCTCTCTAAATCACAAAGGCCCAAGGCTGAGGGGGAATTGATTGACGCATCAACATGCTGTCAGATATTGTACAGCTCATCCATTATGGTAAACTCTCTGATAATATAATATCCCATTGACCTCCAGGGCGGTATTCAAGCCAGCAGCGTCACTCAATCTGCAATACAGTGTAACATAACACAGAGCCGTGTGTCTGCTGGTGACCATTGGGGCGGTTTTGTTTTTCCATCGCAAACCTGGAGGGGGTACAGACTGGCCTGGAGGGAGGGAGGGAGGGGGTACAGACTGGCCGGGAGGGAGGGAGTACAGACTGGCCGGGAGGGAGGGAGGGAGTACAGACTGGCCGGGAGGGAGGGAGGGAGTACAGACTGGCCGGGAGGGAGGGAGGGAGTACAGACTGGCCGGGAGGGAGGGAGGGAGTACAGACTGGCGGGGAGGGAGGGAGGGAGTACAGACTGGCCGGGAGGGAGGGAGGGGGTACAGACTGGCCGGGGAGGGAGGGAGGGGGTACAGACTGGCCGGGGAGGGAGGGAGGGGGGGTACAGACTGGCCGGGGAGGGAGGGAGGGGTGGGGGGTACAGACTGGCCGGGAGGGAGGGAGGGGGGGGGGGGGTAAGATGGCCGGGAGGGAGGGGGGGTACAGACTGGCCGGGAAGGAGGGAGGGGGTACAGACTGGCCGGGAGGGAGGGAAGGGGTACAGACTGGCCGGGAGGGAGGGAGGGGGGGGGTACAGACCTGGCCGGAGGGAGGGAGGGGGGGGTACAGACTGGCCGGAGGCGGGAGGAAGGGGTACAGAATGGCCGGGAGGGAGGGGGAAGGGGGGGGGTACAGACTGGCCGGGCAGGGAGGGAGGAAGGGGGGGGGTACAGACTGGCCGGGAGGAGGGCGGGAAGGGGGGGGGGGTACAGACTGGCCAGGAGGGAGGGAGGGAGGGGGGGGGGGGTACAGACTGGCCGGGAGGGAGGGAGGGTACAGACTGGCCGGGAGGGAGGGAGGGAGGGAGGGAGGGGGGGGGTACAGAATGGCCGGGAGGGAGGGAGGGAGGGAGGGGGGGGGTACAGACTGGCCGGGAGGGAGGGGGTACAGACTGGCCGGGAGGGAGGGAGGGGGTACAGACTGGCCTGGAGGGAGGGAGGGAGGGGGTACAGACTGGCCTGGAGGGAGGGAGGGAGGGGGTACAGACTGGCCTGGAGGGAGGGAGGGAGGGGGTACAGACTGGGAGGGAGGGAGGGGGGGGGTACAGACTGGCCTGGGAGGGAGGGGGTACAGACTGGCCTGGAGGGAGGGGGTACAGACTGGCCTGGAGGGAGGGGGTACAGACGGGGAGGGAGGGGGTACAGACTGGGAGGGAGGGGGTACAGACTGGGAGGGAGGGGGTACAGACTGGGAGGGAGGGGGTACAGACTGGGAGGGAGGGGGTACAGACTGGGAGGGAGGGGGTACAGACTGGGAGGGAGGGAGGGAGGGGTGTACAGACTGGGAGGGAGGGAGGGAGGGGGTACAGACTGGGAGGGAGGGAGGGAGGGGGTACAGACTGGGAGGGAGGGAGGGAGGGGGTACAGACTGGGAGGGAGGGAGGGGGTACAGGACTGGGAGGAGGGAGGGAGGGGGTACAGACTGGGAGGGAGGGAGGGAGGGGGTACAGACTGGGAGGGAGGGAGGGGGGTACAGACTGGGAGGAGGAGGGGGTACAGACTGGGAGGGAGGGAGGGGGTACAGACTGGGAGGGAGGGAGGGGGTACAGACTGGGAGGGAGGGAGGGAGGGAGGGGGTACAGACTGGGAGGGAGGGAGGGAGGGGGTACAGACTGGGAGGGAGGGAGGGAGGGGGTACAGACTGGGAGGGGGTACAGACTGGCCTGGAGGGATGGAGGGAGGGGGTACAGACTGGCCTGGAGGGAGTACAGACTGGCCTGGAGGGAGGGAGGGAGGGGGTACAGACTGGCCTGGAGGGAGGGAGGGAGGGGGTACAGACTGGCCTGGGAGGGAGGGAGTACAGACTGGCCTGGGAGGGAGGGAGTACAGACTGGCCTGGAGGGAGGGAGGGAGGGGGTACAGACTGGCCTGGAGGGAGGGAGGGAGGGGGTACAGACTGGCCTGGAGGGAGGGGGTACAGACTGGCCTGGAGGGAGGGGGGTACAGACTGGCCTGGAGGGAGGGGGTACAGACTGGCCTGGAGGGAGGGAGTACAGACTGGCCTGGAGGGAGGGGGTACAGACTGGGAGGGAGGGAGGGAGGGGGTACAGACTGGGAGGGAGGGAGGGAGGGGGTACAGACTGGGAGGGAGGGAGGGAGGGGGGTACAGACTGGGAGGGAGGGAGGGAGGGGGTACAGACTGGGAGGGAGGGAGGGAGGGGGTACAGACTGGCCGGGAGGGATGGAGGGAGGGGGGTACAGACTGGCCTGGAGGGAGTACAGACTGGCCTGGAGGGAGGGAGGGGGTACAGACTGGCCTGGAGGGAGGGAGGGAGGGAGTACAGACTGGCCTGGGAGGGAGGGGGTACAGACTGGCCTGGAGGGAGGGAGGGAGGGGGTACAGACTGGGAGGGAGGGAGGGAGGGAGGGGGTACAGACTGGGAGGGAGGGAGGGAGGGAGGGGGTACAGACTGGGAGGGAGGGAGGGAGGGGGTACAGACTGGGAGGGAGGGAGGGAGGGAGGGGGTACAGACTGGGAGGGAGGGAGGGAGGGGATACAGACTGGGAGGGAGGGAGGGAGGGGGTACAGACTGGGAGGGAGGGAGGGAGGGGGTACAGACTGGGAGGGAGGGAGGGAGGGGGTACAGACTGGCCTGGAGGGATGGAGGGAGGGGGTACAGACTGGCCTGGAGGGAGTACAGACTGGCCTGGAGGGAGGGAGGGGGTACAGACTGGCCTGGAGGGAGGGAGGGAGGGAGTACAGACTGGCCTGGGAGGGAGGGGGTACAGACTGGCCTGGAGGGAGGGAGGGAGGGGGTACAGACTGGGAGGGAGGGAGGGAGGGGGTACAGACTGGGAGGGAGGGAGGGAGGGAGGGGGTACAGACTGGGAGGGAGGGAGGGAGGGAGGGGGTACAGACTGGGAGGGAGGGAGGGAGGGGATACAGACTGGGAGGGAGGGAGGGAGGGGGTACAGACTGGGAGGGAGGGAGGGAGGGGGGTACAGACTGGGAGGGAGGGAGGGAGGGGGTACAGACTGGCCTGGAGGGATGGAGGGAGGGGGTACAGACTGGCCTGGAGGGAGTACAGACTGGCCTGGAGGGAGGGAGGGGGTACAGACTGGCCTGGAGGGAGGGAGGGAGGGAGGGAGTACAGACTGGCCTGGGAGGGAGGGGGTACAGACTGGGAGGGAGGGAGGGAGGGAGGGGGTACAGACTGGGAGGGAGGGAGGGAGGGGGGACAGACTGGGAGGGAGGGAGGGAGGGAGGGGTACAGATGGGAGGGAGGGGAGGGGGTAAAGACTGGGAGGGAGGGGGTACAGACTGGGAGGGAGGGGGTACAGACTGGGAGGGAGGGGGTACAGACTGAGAGGGGAGGGAGGGAGGGAGGGGGTACAGACTGAGAGGGAGGGAGGGAGGGGGTACAGACTGAGAGGGAGGGAGGGAGGGGGGTACAGACTGGGAGGGAGGGAGGGAGGGGTGGTACAGACTGGGAGGGAGGAGGGAGGGGGTACAGACTGGGAGGGAGGGGAGGGAGGGTACAGACTGGGAGGGAGGGAGGGAGGGGGTACAGACTGGGAGGGAGGGAGGGAGGGGTGGTACAGACTGGGAGGGAGGGAGGAGGGGGTACAGACTGGGAGGGAGGGAGGGAGGGGGTACAGACTGGGAGGGAGGGAGGGAGGGTGGTACAGACTGGGAGGGAGGGAGGGAGGGGGTACAGACTGGGAGGGGAGGGGGGTACAGACTGGGGGAGGGTAGGGGGGTACAGACTGGGAGGGAGGGAGGGAGGGGGTACAGACTGGGAGGGAGGGAGGGAGGGGGGTACAGACTGGGAGGGAGGGAGGGAGGGGGTACAGACTGGGAGGGAGGGAGGGAGGGGGTACAGACTGGGAGGGAGGGAGGGAGGGGGTACAGACTGGGAGGGAGGGAGGGAGGGGGTACAGACTGGGAGGGAGGGAGGGAGGGGGTACAGACTGGGAGGGAGGGAGGGAGGGGGTACAGACTGGGAGGGAGGGAGGGGGGGGGTACAGACTGGGAGGGAGGGAGGGAGGGGGTACAGACTGGGAGGGAGGGAGGGAGGGGGTACAGACTGGGAGGGAGGGAGGGAGGGGGTACAGACTGGGAGGGAGGGAGGGAGGGGGTACAGACTGGGAGGGAGGGAGGGAGGGGGTACAGACTGGGAGGAGGGAGGAGGGGGTACAGACTGGGAGGGAGGGAGGGAGGGGGTACAGACTGGGAGGGAGGGAGGGGGTACAGACTGGGAGGGAGGGGGGGTACAGACTGGGAGGGAGGGAGGGGGTACAGACTGGGAGGGAGGGAGGGGGTACAGACTGGGAGGGGGGAGGTACAGACTGGGAGGGAGGGAGGGGGTACAAACTGGGAGGGAGGGAGGGGGTACAGACTGGCCTGGAGGGAGGGAGGGAGGGGGTACAGACTGGCCTGGAGGGAGGGAGGGAGGGAGGGGGTACAGACTGACCTGGAGGGAGGGGGTACAGACTGACCTGGAGGATAGGGAGCACTCTCTCTGAGGGCAGGGGATGTAGTAGTGTACATACACTACTTTTGACCAGTGCACTACAAAAGTAGTGCCATTTGGGACGCAGAGGCTCTGAGGGCCTGATTGCCCATGAGAGAGCCAGAGGGAACATTCCCTGGCTGCCACAAACCCTTTAACTCTTCCATGACTTCATCACCGCTGCCAACAAGTAAACAGACAGCTCACTGGGTGAAATTAGCCTACTCAGACTGTTGTTTACTTTCCATTAAGTTTCGCTTGGATAATACTGACAAGCACTTCCTACCTCTCTGGGGGACGGTTGCTAAGACAAAGGCTTGGACGGTAACCGATGATATTGTTGTTTATTAATAGAAAGGTTATGACCAGTAGGATCACCATTGTTTTCTAGTGTATTCTGAATAGGTAGGACAGACCACTAGCTTTGTGCTCCAGCCTGCGTGTACGTTCAGGACCTTTCATCTTTATTCAGATCCCCATTAGCTGACACCATGAATTCCTGTTCCTGGGGTCCATACCTCACATCCACATCCTTTACCTCCATTAAATCAGTATACCATAAAGTACCATTCATTACTATACCATAAAGTACCATTCATTACTATACCATAAAGTTGGAAGTACCATTGTAATGGATCCAGCCTGTTTGGGGCTCTTGTTTTTTTCTTGCAGAAAGGAGGAGACAGGGCCTAAATTATGAGTAAACCACTCAGGACATCTGATGTGTTCCAGTGGCCCAGATAATTAGCTAATGCACTTCCTCCTCCTCCATCAGCACAGCAGCCCTCAAGCTCTACCCTGCACAGCCTTCTGAGACAGATAGCATCCCAAATGGCTCCCTATTCCCTACAGTGTACTACTTTTGACCAGAACCCTACGGGGTCCTGGTCAAAAGTAGTGCACTGTATAGGGAATAGGGTGCCATTTGGGACCGAACCCTGGGCCCACCTACACACTGATGGACTGCTCCATCCATTCTCCCGTCAAGACATACTTACAATGATTGAGGAACTGACATACGAGGGATAAAATACAGTAGAGCAGACCTACAGCCTTCAGATTTACATCCCTCTCATTCCAATGCACTTCTGTTCTGAGTTAAATGTCTTGTTTAAATAGGCCCACTGACAGTTGGTCTTCGTCTTAGCTTAGTCCGTGATGTTTCAAATCAGATCTGAGACAAAACACCCGTCAGTTTCATTCATTCCTACACGTCAGAAAACACTGTAGGATCACGTTTCTAAATCTGGTAATTGTTTGACTTGACTCACATCCTTGTCCATGTTGGTGGTGGCTACTGGCTAGTGATGGGGCTACGTACCAATCACATCATGACAATAACACTTTTCACACAAAAACCTTTTCAACTGACTAGATCAGGGGTTCTTAAAGCTTTTTCAGTCTGGGACCCAAGGACCCAACCTAGGATCCAAGCGTGTCCATTTTGGGGCCCCCAAGCAAGATTTGGTTGGATTAGAGTGCACCCCCTCTTGACTGCAGAGAATAAAAAAAAGTTTGTTTTAAAGTTAATTTCCTGCAGTTCTACACATTTTGAATGACTTATGCCATGTTAGTATGATATCTGAATGAGAGTGACTAACAAAATCAATGGGGGCCCCTGGAGGTCAGGGCCCCTGGGCACGTGCCCTGCATGCCCGGTCGGGATTCGGCCATGAATACTACAAGTTTAGATAGATACGTTGGCAAGACTAAAAAAATGGTAGCGGACATGGGCTAATTGAGTGACTGTAAATGACTGACATAAGAGAAAACTGCTGATGCACAACCACATTTAGAATTTGCACCTTAAGTATTCTACTATTCAAACACTAAACAGTAAGTTGAGACCACGACTGAGCCCCCCCCCCCCAAAAAAAAAGTTTAAATAGTTTTTACCCTGACATGTCACAACCCACCATTAACATGTCATACTTTAAAAAGGCTGGACTAGATAATTATTCATTAACTTGTTCAGTTTATGCAAAACTGCCTCGCGGCTTCAAAGCAACCATGGGATGAGACCAGTCACATAGCATGTGATGTCACACACTGATTCCTAGAGCTCTATGAAATCTGAGATGATGCACTCCCACAAACTGGGCCAAAGGAGACGCCTTGTTTCTAATGACAGAACTCTGCCAGGAGGACTATGAACTACGACACTGCAGCACTAATCTGGTTGGGCATGGTTGCATTTAGTTTGCCTATGGCAATCCTTTAACAGATTGATGTTGCCTACAGGTTAGCAGATCCATCATAACCTCAATATGACTCGCCATCATCATTTAAAAAATAAATAAAATAGGATGCATTTCTAGGCTTCCGAATGAGCAAGATCACAGAGCCAAGTCCTGGTACATGATTCTGTTGTCCTATAGCTTGGGCCTTTATCAACATGTTAATATATCGCCGTAGAGAGAGAGAATTGTAAAGACCTTTCAAAACAATACTACAGAATACACTAATTCAATGTCAACCATATGATACTAGAGAGCGACAGATAAATATAGTTAGAAGAAAATATGGCCATTCACAGCCCTAAACAGGAGGCTGTACTAGCAGGCCATTTCCTGATGTCTATTGAAAAGAAGCGTTGAATATCATTTGCTTCAGGCACTCCCCCTCATTCTGCTATTAAAAATGCAGGCTACAATTGAGGTTAGAAGACCCACTGGATACAAACAGTGTAACAAGTAAGCACTTGTGCTACAAGAAATGTTTTGTTTAAAAAGATGTCCGTCGCCCTTCGCAGAGAAAGGCAACGGGACAACTAGCCCTGATCCAGTCTAATAGGTTTTCTAAGCCTCTTCAGCAGCACAACCGACCCTGCAGTGCACCACCACCACCACCACCTCCTACAATCCAGTCTAGTTAATACCGTCACCATGGAGACAGCTCTTTGGCAACTCCTGAGCCTCTCTCATTGGAGTCTGGTCACATGATCATTCATGACAAACACAATGAGGGGATACATGCGCATACATATATGTCGCAAGTATAGCGCGTGTACACACACACACACACACACACACACACACACACCTCAGACTCTGGCACACTCTTGAAAGCACAAAGACTAGCACGCAGGACCCATGTGCAAACACAAAGCCTAGCTACTAGTATTCATGCAGCATATACTGCCGGTGTGATAAAGACAGTCCAGTAATGATAAGAGCAAGCTATTCAGGCTATGATAAGTACAAGTGTGGCACAGTAGAGCCTTTCATTATTCATTCTCCAACTGTCAATAAATCACACATCCACTTTTACCACCCCTCCACCATGACCCCTTTATAAAACTATTCAATAACCCATCAATGGAAAAAATGACATGCCAATATTTTAGTGACCATGGTCTTCTATTCAAAACAACATGATCATCTAGTCTATGTAAGGCCTTATTGTAAGGCCTTGTATTATCAACAGTAATGGATGAACTACAGCACAGAGTGACACTACTTTTCACATTAATTTAAAACATACCATATATTATACCATCTCAATGAGAGAATATTGAGATGTGTAGAGCAACAGCTCAGTGCAATGATCTTGCATGAATTAGGCCTAGATCTATAAATGAGATGAGGCTGGATAGGGGCAGGCCCAGGGCATACACTGATATAGGAGAGGTAGACTGGAGAGCTATGTCTGGATCTTTTCAGGTGCAAGTACCAGTTAACCAAAGGCTGCTTCGCCTCAACATGTCAGAGTGTGGAGTGGCCACTCTCGTCTCGACCTTCTGGAATCAAAGACTACCGAACAGTCCCTTTACAAGTCAGAATATTGAATAAACTTCATTTGAACTTACTCGGCCTGTTGTCCTCTGATTTTGTCCTTCTGCTTTTTTTTAGACAATATCCAGAAGAAAAGTATTATTAAACTGACTACCAATCGCAGGTCTCTGTGTGGCCGTCACAATTTGTATGCTCATCACCTAAGGCATGTGTACAACATTTACGTCATTTAGCGGACGCTCTTACCCAGAGCAATTAGGGCAAAGTGCCCTGCTCAAGGGCACAGCAGCAGATTTAATTGTACCTAGTTGGCTCAGGGATTTGAACCAGTGATCTAACCACTAGGCTACCTGCTGCCACAAGACGGAAGTACATGCATGCAATGCATCCATACTAAGCAAACTTGGGCCAGGTGATGTAAATCTCAATGGCAGTACCGGCGCTCTAAAATGTAAGGTAAAAAATACATTCCTGGGGATATTTTGTCTCAGGACCAACCGCAAAAAGTAGAATAGGTTCAAATGCAATTTTATTCAACATTCTAGCTTGTAAGGGAACTTTCCAAGTTTTTCCAGTGCTTTATTTCAGAATGTATACCAAAAAGCTGGTATCAGTCTGATTTAATAGGCAAAATGCTGCTGTGAATTCAGGATACAAAATTGGGCTAAGTGTAACAACAATTTCAGAGAAAGTGCAGTAGGGAATGTGGGCCTTGCATGATAGAATCCCTAAGGTCTATAGCCAGCCATTTCCTGATAACGAACCATAGTCGCAAGTAACACAATGTAAGGAAACATTGTTCCAAAAAGGCCTATTTGTGTAGTGATGTTGAGGTAGGTGAAACAATACACCATACTCAGTGACACTGAATACCAGCTCCACTACCCAGCTCAACATGCTTGCATTCCTTGGCTTCAGTTCAACAGTTATTGAAAAGTGATGGTGAAGAGTGTCGTCACAGCAGTACTGTGGGCAGTTAGGAGAGCTAGCTAGGGACCTTCAACAATAGTGGCAATCGGATATTATTTAGCTGGTAGCTATAACTATCAAACACTAGCTATAATACATTGCCTGGGATAGCTAATATTGGATAACTAAACTGGAACTCTGGCATGACCCGTAACGCTTTATTAATCGTGGTTAAGCTAGGTAGCTAACCTACCATCTTAGACCTGTGTGAAGCTAGCCATAATAGGGATTAGCCACAATAGGGGAATTTGCAGTTTGCTTTCAAAATAAAAGTCTCCCATTGAAAGGGATTCAAACAGAAATAGTTGAATCATGCCATATTTGGACTAAATAATGCTAAACAAGGTCTGAATGTTATAGAAATTTAACAAAATACTATGTTAACTTGACACAAATCTGTTAATCTCACTCTGGATGTATTAGACTTCAGAATTGCATTGGGTGCATACTTATACGCACTGTACAGCCTAACCTATGGATGTTGCACCCATGAAATTTGGTATCAGCCTAATTGGTGACACTAAAAAAAACAACTATGCAGAGTTTACACAAATATTAGCGTCTTAGCTCTTATTGTGGGACTCAACACCAGTGCAAAATTAGCCAAATGAAGCATTCAGCCTATTAAACGTACTGAACACTGTTACAGGCTTTGGTTTATCCATTTGTTTTGAGGTTGGACTTTAGCACGTGCATCTCCTTAGCACGTAGGGTGCACCGATTGAATAACGAGGTGACATCAGTACATGTTACACCTGTGCTGGTTTCCATCTTGTTAGTGGGAAGGTGTTTGACTTGTGCTGGCTCAGGTGCTATTTAAGAGCTGCTGGCCCAGTGCTCCAGTTGTCTTGATAGGGTTATAAAATTGGGGGAATCATTTGGAAAGTTGCATAAACACACAGGCTAATAAAATAAAAAAGCCATGTACTTTAAGTTGGAAGCATTTGTGGAAAACCCTACATGGGAGATGCTAGATAAATGTACGAAGACTAATCTCCTTGTCATTTCAAAGCATTGTGGCATCTGGCGATCCGAGAGCAGTGGTCGAGGTGTTGATGAGTACTGCTTCGGTGTAGGAGGAAATCCTTCTGGGGGGAGAGAGGCTGATGGGGGAGGGGGCTCTGCGGGTGGTAGAGTACATCCCATAGACGTGTAACTAAGGGAGTTAGAACTAAAGGTGAAGTTGGAGCAACAACAATTAGAGCTTGAAGAGCAGAGATTGGAGATAGAGCACTGGGAGAGACGGGATGGGCGTGCAGCCAGAGTAGCACAAGGAAAGGGAACGTGAGTGAGCAAGCCATTCGATTAAGAGAGAGATCTGGAAGCACTCCGAATCCAGTCAGGCCATCCTGCACCCTCAGCATAGTTTGATCTTGGTCGGAACAGCTGACTTGGGCCGCCTTTCAAGCAGTTAAAGATGTGCCTTCTCGAAAGGGTTGCTACCTACATTCATGAGCACAAGCAAAGTTTGAAATGTGTTCTACCCTCGTGCTTTGAGTCTCTAGTGACTTGTCAAGGAGTGAAATTACCCTTCAAACAAAGAACCAAGTAGTTATTCCTAAACAAAAAAGCAATCCAGAGATGTCACCTCCAACTGCAAGATTTCAGTCTTTTTCTACAGTGCCCAAAGATAAAGATCGGCAGAAAACTGGTTTTTCATATCCGCCAGTTTGTCATTACTGCTGTGAGAAAGAACACAGAGAATGTGTCCTAAGTTGAAACAGAAAAATTAGACAGAAAAAGCAGTTTCTTCTTGTGGGAGCAAGAACCTCTTCTGGTCTGGTCTGAAACAGGAATACTTTATACATTATAATTACATTTTGCTCCTTTCACGCCAGGTTTAAAGCCCCGCAATAAGTGCAACGATGCTCATCTCTAGCTTAGGCTGTACAGTCAATATGCATGTCCAATACGTAACATGCTGAAAGATTGTGGCTCATTTGCAGTTTTTTAATCCCACAATGAGGGTTAAGACACTAATACTTGTGTTCTGTGAATGTCACCGAGTAGACTGAACCTATTTCATGGGTGTAACATCCATACATTAGGCTGTACAGTACATATACAGTAGGTATGCCCCAATGCAATTCTAAACTCGAATACATCCACAGTACAATTAACATATTTTTACTTTGCTCAAATTGTAATTTTGTTGAACTTATGTAACATTCCGACCTTATTTAGCATTATCCAAATATGGCATGATTCAATTATTTGTATACATTGGCATCACTTTCAATGGGGGACATTTATTTTGAAGGCGAACAGCAAATTCCACTATTGTGTCTAGCTTCACGCAGATCCAGTTTAGCTGGCTAGCTAGTAAATTGCGTTTCCAGCTAGTTTACCATAGGCATAGCTAGCTACCATATAGCTCAGCTAGCTAGATGGGTAACAGTACGCTAATTAGCCAACGTTAGATAAGCGTGTTTACTGATTTACACCAAAACCTATGACCTTGAGTACGCACTTATAGAGTTTAGTTAAACGTTACGTCTCGCAAATGCCATCATTTAGCTAGTTAGTTATCCACCATTGCATCAGTGTGGCCCTGCCTGCACATTCTGCTGTTGAGAACGTGCTAGCAATTTCACTAGCTTACTAGCTAGCGTTAGCTACCTTCGTTTTGACAAGACGGATCACTTACCTGGTCTCGGATTTTGAGAACCACCATCTTACTAATAGTTTTGCATGAGAACAAGTAAAACTAAAATGGATGTTGGTCGTTATCTGAATGTTTGGCCCAACACTCCAGCTTCTTAGTTGCCAATTACTATGAGGCCTATGTTTTTCAACCTGATAGACTTGAAGGGGAAAAACTCCATAACATTACCGCCACCGTGTGTGACCTCCCTAAAAGAAGCAAATTCATTGGCCAAAGAACGACTGGAACAGAGTAACAAGGTTTGTGGTTGGTCACACGATGCTCAGTTGTCGCTAAACGCCAGCAGACCAGTAATACAGCGCACAGTCCTAGAATAACTCGCAAATGACAGGTGGAATTAAATTAGTTGGATTGGGATTAGTAAAACCGTGTTTACATTGGTAGTTTGAAGTGATTCAAATCCTATTTATCTGCATATCCGATTAGAATCTGTTCCTTTCCCTACAGTTTGAACGGCACATGGAATCGGGTATTTCAAGTGGTTTGATGTCAGATATAAATCTGATTGCTGGCCATGTGACTTGTGTCTGAACAATGAAATCGGATGTATTTAACCTCAAGTGGTTTTTAGACTTGGAATATATTGGTGCTCCCAAGCTACTCTGTGTTGACAGTTTGAAAAGAACATGTGAGGTAGCTGGCTTGTTAAATGTTTACAAACAAATTAGTGAATGTGCTAGAAAGCTAAACAACTAGCTAGTTGACTGCTGTGGCTAGCCAGAATTACGCGCTTTGAAAGGCTTTAAGTGTTCTTACCCTATGATTTTGAACATTCGAAGCAACTGGGAAACGTCTATGGCAGGCATGGTTGTCACCTTAGCTCGCTACATAACTTCTGAGTGATAGGGAGCACAAGCACTACCACCAATCAGCCTACACCACTGCACACACCCGTCGAAACTATAACAACAAGCGTAGCCATGTCAGCACATGAGGGTACCAAAAAGATTGCAGTAACTGCAGTTGACTGTGGAATGTTGGAGGCAGTAATTGCCGAATAGACTGCTAAATTACTGCAGTAAAAAAAGTTTTTATTTTGGACGCAGTATTTGCAGCAGTTATACTGTAATCTTTTTTAAGGGTATAAGTGGCAGGCTTTTGGTAGCCGCGAAGAATATACTCCTACCTCTTACTGCTTCTAGGACCCTTTTAAATTCAGACACTATTTTATCACCAATCATGTTTTAGCCTTCTGGTATTATTTTCATTCAAATACTGCACAAGTCAATGAAACATTTAGCCACTAGATGTCGGTAAAGTTAAAAACTTACTCCTCAGAACTAACAGTAATTGGTGTAAAGCTGGGGTTCTCAAAGTGGGGGTCTGCGGAGGTACTGCAGGTCAGGTAGGCCCCCAGGTAAAGCAAGTCTTTAAAACATATATTATTATTTATTTTTCATGAATATTTCTAACAACAACAGATTAAACGAATTTAGGCCATGCAATCCGTTGAATAAGCGTTGTTGGTGTAATAAAATACAAAACAATGTAATATTTTAAATCTAAAATGTATGGATATTGATATCCACAGTGCTCCACCAATTATACATTTTTCTACATAACACTTCTTGTATTCCCCAGAAATTATTATAATTTGTTAAAGTTAAAGCTAGAATCCTTACTTAATACATACAAACATGTTTCCAGTGATTCTTGAAGAATCTAACTTATAAATGCCTCAGGAGCTTAGTTCAACTGTAGTACCCCATCAGAACCTAAAATGTAAGCTTGTTTTACTCCAATGTTTGTAAACAATATAAATGTAAACAGTGTATAGCCTCAAAACATGGTTTAAACTATCATTTTGATATCATGGATGGTAAGTCCTTGCATCCATAGCTCTGTCTATGAATTTGAGATTGGTTAAATTTCTCCAGGTCCGTCCCTCAGCTTTTTACCAAAACAGGTGTGAGGAATTGCAGGAAATTAGCTTGAAACCTGCAGAATTCTCTCTCCATGCCAAGAGGTGGACTTTTAAAATGTTCCTTCCCAGAGCCTGAGACTTGGTTCGTCCGGCCATGCACTGCCGAAGTCAAAGTAAAATGCCTTGTTTGCTATACAGATCAAATCAAATGTTATTTGTCACATGCTTGGTAAACAACTAGTGCAGACTAACAGTGAAATGCTTGCTTACGGCCGTTCCCAACAACGCAAAGAGAAAACATAGATAAATAGGACATTTATAACATGGCAATGAGTAGTGATAACTTGACTATATGAACAGGGTACCAGTACGGAGTACAAGGTTAGGTAAATATACAGTTGAAGTCGGAAGTTTACATACACTTAGGTTGGAGTCATTAAAACTAGTTTTTCAACCACTCCACACATTTCTTGTTAACAAACTATAGTTTTGGCAAGTCGGTTAGGACATCAACTTTGTGCATGACACAAGTAATTTTTCCAACAATTGTTTACAGACAGATTATTTCACGTATAATTTACTGTATCACAATTCCAGTGGATCAGAAGTATACATACACTAAGTTGACTGTGCCTTTAAACAGCATGGAAAATTCCAGAAAATGATGTCATGGCTTTAGAAGCTTCTGATAGGCTAATTGACATCATTTGAGTCAATTGGAGGTGTACCTGTGGATGTATTTCAAGGCCTACCTTCAAACTCAGTGCCTCTTTGCTTGACATCATGGGAAAATCAAAAGAAATCAGCCAAGATCTCAGAAAAAAAATTGTAGACCTCCACAAGTCTGGTTCATCCTTGGGAGCAATTTCCAAATGCCTGAAGGTACCACGTTCATCTGTATAAACAATGGTACGCAAGTATAAACACCATGGGACCATGCAGCCATCATACCGCTCAGTAAGGGAACACCCCCTCCAAATGGACAAAAATGAATGGGAACATATTGGCACTGTACGAATCATACACCAAATGGACAATACCACCCAATTTGGTCCATATTCATCCAAATCATATTGCAAATTTCATATGGCAAATGCCAAGTGTCACACCCCAAAAATCCTATAGATGGCGAGCGCGCTCCACCGTGGATTTTCTTATTGCAAATGTAACACAAGTCAAGACCCAAGAGTCAAATTTTGAAAAAAATATATTTTTTCTCGAAAACTTATCACCCCCTTAAAAAGTGCTTTCTGGGCCGTTTTTTGAAATTCTTTAGATTTTTTTGTCAATTACACATGTATAAGAGCTGTATGAACATACTTTTGACATATTTTATTGACATAATTTTTTGGGTTGTTTTTGCTTGTACATAAGGCATATGTTTTGTCCATTTGCAATATGATTTCATAGGAAGTCAAAAGTGACTTTTTTTTCTTTTTTTGCCAAATGCCATTAGAAATGTCCAAATGAAATGTCCAATTATTTTTTGGTCAATTATACATGTATGGAAGTATTGAATGTGCCAAATCACAGCAAATATCCAATAGATGGCGAGCGCTCTCCACAGTGAATTTTCTTATTGCAAATGTAACACAAGTCAAGACCCAAGAGTCAAATTTTGAAAAAAATATTTTTTTCCCGAAAACGTATCACCCCCTTAAAACCTCTTACATCTAGATGTTCCGCTAGCGGAACGTCTGCTCCAATATCCAATGATGGGCGTGGCGCGAAATACAAACTCCTCAAACATATGACTATTTTACAGCTATTTAAAGACAAGACTCTCGTTAATCTAACCACACTGTCCGATTTCAAAAAGGCTTTACAGCGAAAGCAAAACATTAGATTATGTCAGCAGAGTACCCAGCCAGAAATAATCAGACACTGATTTTTCAAGCTAGCATATAATGTCACAAAAAACAAAACCACAGCTAAATGCAGCACTAACCTTTGATTATCTTCATCAGATGACACACCTAGGACATTATGTTATACAATACATGCATGTCTGTTCAATCAAGTTCATATTTCTATCAAAAACCAGCTTTTTACATTAGCATGTGACGTTCAGAACTAGCATACCCCCGCAAACTTCCGGGGAATTTACTAACAATTTACTAAATTACTCACGATAAACGTTCACAAAAAGCATAACAATTATTTTAAGAATTATAGATACAGAACTCCTCTATGCACTCGATATGTCCGATTTTAAAATAGCTTTTCGGATGAAGCACATTTTGCAATATTCTAAGTACATAGCCCAGCCATCACGGGCTAGCTATTTAGACACCCACCCAGTTTAGCCTTCACCAAAATCACATTTCCTATAAGAAAAATGGTCTTACCTTTCCTGTTCTTCGTCAGAATGCACTCCCAGGACTTCTACTTCAATAACAAATGTTGGTTTGGTCCCAAATAATCCATCGTTATGTTCCATCAACTACGTTTTGTTTGTGCGTTCTAGACACTATCAGAATGGTAAATCACGGTCGCGCGCATGGCGCAGGATGTGACAAAAAAATTCTAAATATTCCATTACCGTACTTCGAAGCATGTCAACCGCTGTTTAAAATCAATTTTTATGCAATTTATCTCGTAGAAAAGCGATAATATTCCGACCGGGAATCTGCATGTCTGTAAACTGAGGGAAAAACCGAAAGACGGGGGCGGGGCAGGTCACGCGCCTAAGCCTTTCTCCTCTGATAGACCACTCAGCAAAAGCGCTCGTGTGTTTCAGCCAGGGCTTTGAATTACGTCATTCCTGTTTTTCCCGGGCTCTGAGAGCCCATTGGAGACGTGGGAAGTGTCACGTAACAGCAGAGATCCCTTGTAATAGATAGAGAGAATCAACAAGGGCAAGAAATGTTCAGACAGGGTACTTCCTGAACAGAACCTTCTCAGGTTTTGGCCTGCCATAGGATTTCTGTTATACTCACAGACACCATTCAAACAGTTTTAGAAACTTTGGAGTGTTTTCTATCCAAAGCTAATAATTATATGCATATTCTAGTTTCTGGGAAGGACTAATAATCAGATTAAATCGGGTACGTTTTTTATCCAGCCGTGAAAATACTGCCCCCTAGCCATAAGAGGTTAAAAAAGTGCTTTCTAGACCATTTTTTGAAATTATTTCATTATTTTTTGTCAATTACACATGTATAAGAACTGTATGAACATACTTTTGACATATTTTATTGACATATTTTTTTTGTTGCTTGTACATAAGGCATATGTTTTGTCCATTTGCAATATGATTTCATAGGAAGTCAAAAGTGACCATCACTGAGTGTCCTCAGTGATGGTGTTTGTTAATGTTTTCTCTGAGAGTGTCCTCAGTGGTGGTGTTTGTTAACGTTTGCTCTGAGAGTGTCCTCAGTGGTGGTGTTTGTTAACATTTGCTCAGAGAGTGTCCTCAGTGGTGGTGTTTGTTAATGTTTGCTCTGAGAGTGTCCTCAGTGATGGTGTTTGTTAATGGTTGCTCTGAGAGTGTCCTCAGTGGTGGTGTTTGTTAATGTTTGCTCTGAGAGTGTCCTCGGTGATGTTGTTTAATAATGTTTACTCTGAGAGCACACATCCCATCAGTCATCATGCACCTCTGGCTTCAAGACATTGAATTACATTTTCATTCAGAGAAGAGAGAGGGAGAGAGAAGAGAGAGGGAGAGAGACAGAGAGAGAGAAAGAGACACTAACACACCATAGAATCTCACACATACACTCACACACACAGAGTGAGAAAGAGAGATAAAGAAAGAAAGAAAGAAAGAAAGAAAGAGAGCTTTCTTTCATACATGGTGCTATATTTCCTTGTTTTTATCAATAGTACATTTTCTGTAATTTCTTGTTCATTTCCCACGCTAGACTCAGGGGGAAACAATAGATCTGTTTAAACACGCCCCCATCACCCATCAGTAATACAACCGCTCGCTTGCTCACTGTCACATCTAAGTGAACAATTGGCTGTCCCGTCCAACCCTGAGACTGATCCCAGAGGAAAACACCATGCTGCACAGCAGGGCTGCATAACAAGCTTATAGACAAGTTCCCTTCTCACTGATAACATAGCAAGTGTAGACCTACAATACGTTGAAATAAATACCATCAACCGTCTACCATCTAACATAATAAGCTCTGTTCTAGATGAAATATCCACTTTTATTAAGCTCCATCTCAAAGACAATATTGTTTGGTATGTAAGTGCCATACCCAACAACGGTCCAACATACACAACCGTAAACATATAGTAGTACTATAATGCTTAGCTCGAGGTCAAGAAGGAAGTTGACTTACTTCAGAGACAGGTCATGACATCAAAACTGATGTCAATGTCTCATTTACTCTGTCAATTTAAAGCATGTCCACAGCTATTTGTATATTCAAGGATATTGCCCACATGTGTTTCTTTTTAATGTGGCTTGACCCACTTGCTTTTAGCCTCCCAAATCCTATTGTAAACATAAGGGATTTAGGTTTTAGTGATAGTGAGTGTAGCCCCCTAAAATCCCCTCAAAATCCCCATAAAACCCCGTCACTCAATGAATACAAATACATTCACTGAATGATCTGCTGTATAGTCTTGATTAATTACATTTCTCCACTTGAAATGAATGTCACTTGATGAAATATGTTTTGCATGTTGATCAATGTAATAGACAAGCAGAATATTTTTGGTTTGTAAATTTGTGCATTCAAAAACATTAGTTATTTTCAAAGGCCAAAAGAATAGCCAATTCAAAACATGACTATAGTGACAGACAAGCCAAGGATAGGTACAGTACAGTGTCTTTGCCACAGGAGTAGATCATATAATGAATGCATTGCAGATACCATGAAACCCTATGTTTGCAAACAAATGGAGATTTGCCTAGTAGTAAACCTATTACATATCTAAATGTTTTGATGTTTATTCGCTCTGACAAACACATTCAGTATGTCAACTGTCAGATTATCAAATTCTCCCAAAGCAGTCTAAAAGCCTGAAATAAACAGTGTTTTACGGAATATCCTCCCAAGCTTTGACTGGGATATTCATGGGATCTGAATGTGGTGTACTGTATTTACCATGCTTTCCCTATATGGAATGGGGTGTCCAAATACTGTACATTGACGTGGAATACTGAATACAAATTGACTTGGGGGTTGGGTCAATTCCTCCAAAAATGACTTCACAATTGTGTTAGGTAGTTGGGTAAAGGTATAATGTAGTTGGGTCAAAGTCATGGGATCTTGGTGCACACATACAATATTCTGTCGAATCTCAAATCTGTAGTCTGATCTTATCCTGTCAAATATGACATTTCAGCGCATTGTGGAGTCCAACGTAGATTTCTCCGTGTCAGAAAAAGTGTTCATGGCTGTCCATCCTGTCAGGCTTGGAATGCCGTTTACATTCCAGATGTTGACATTTTGGGAGGCACGCATCACTTTTTGATGAGATGGAAAAATCCCCAATTCCTTTTATTCAAAGCAAATGTAAAATGTAAATGGCATTCCAAGTAATGTGGCAGATTAGGAGATAAAGAGCTTTGCAATCAGAGCCTGAAATAACAAGTAACTTGAATACAGTAATTCCCAAGTCATTTACCCTGAATTAGAGATCACCACCCTCCACCAAGACTGCTTCTGTATTCTTCCTGATAAAGCTCTTCATTTAACTGCTGAGGTGTCAGTCTGCAGTATGTCCACAAACTATGACCTATTTTGCTTTGCTGACCCAAAAATACAGAAGGCTGTTTTAAAAATCTAAGAGTTGATATAAGGATAAATACATTTACATAATTTAGCAGACGCTCTTATGTAAATACATTTACAGTAGTGTGACTCGAACCCACAACCCTGGCGTTGCAAACGCCATGCTCTACCAATTGACCCACACGGGACCTCATATAATACATTATATTAAATGAACTTGAATTATTCATGTGTTCTACAATTGCAGTAACTACAGTAATGAACTTTCAACTGGTTTTTATAGCGTCCCATCCATCTCGTCTAGACCCAGACCTTTGAAGGGTGTAAACAACGCAATGGTAGTCACTTTGCGATTGGCTGGGATAAGCGTGTGCGTACCCGGTGGGCGGAGCTGAAGGGGGTGTGAAAGAAATGACCACAAATATCCCATTTCTGCAGTTTGCATGACGTTTGTTGTAGCCATGAAATGCTCGCGTGGCTAATGTTCGGCGAATATATTCCGATTTGATTTATGGTCCATCCGCGTTTGGCAAGGAAGCTCGCACGGCACGATCCATTGACGGCTCAGTGTTGGCAATTGATAATCTTTCTCTTCTTCGAACTTGTCCACTTTCTCTAGCTAAATTAGGTTGTTAATATATGTAGCAAACATTTCTTGCTTTTCGCTTAATAATGCAGGTGTGCATTTAACAGGCTACATCGTTTTGTAGCATGCTTTAAAATGCATCTTACTGAGTAATGGACCATGTTTTGGTTTGATTGTCAGCTAGCTAACATGATAAGTGTTATTTAGCTAGCCTAGCAGAAGCAGGGTTCTGACTACGTACCCTGTCCCGTCAGCTAGCTAGCTGTCTTTCTAGTGCGCTTGGCATTCCATAGTACACATTGGGAATAAATAGCACCAACATGTATGCAGGTCGCAAGAGGAAAAAGCCCCAGAGAAGGTACAGTCACGTTGGATAACTGATCGCCGCTACAACAGCATAGCCAGCTAGTTAGGGGTTGAAGACAAAGTTATGTCACTACTAGTCTAGTGCATGTTTAGTATGCCACATCGGTGTACAGAATTAGGATGCCTTGTGAGTGACAGTTCAATTGTAGTACTGTTATTATATTCATGGAATAGGGTCGACTGACAGACTCCCTAGTCTGATTTGTATGAGGTCTAAATGAGGTACAGAAAGAAGCATGTTTCAACCTTGGACAATGATACTTTATGATATTTCTTTCTGTGGACTCCATGAGTTGCATTCATTCACACTTTCGTAAACATACAGTATCTACCATTTAGGCTACATAACAAGACTGAGGAATATCATCATATGAGACATTGATGGCAGACATTCTCTTCCTCGTAGTGTGAAGCCACCTCCAGAAGGAGCCAAATCAAACCCTTCGAAGAGGCACCGGGAACGCCTGAATGGGGAGTTGGACAGGCTGGCCAGTCTGCTTCCTTACCCCCAGGATGTCATCTCCAAGCTGGACAAACTGACCATCCTCAGACTTTGTGTCAGCTACCTGCGTGCCAAGAGCTTTTTCAATGGTAAGGCATGATCATAACACACCCTATTGTCCATATTTAGGGTTGGGTGATGTTAAGATATTATCGCTATGGATCTGACTACTGTCTGATTATTATTATTTTTTAACCTTTATTTAACTTGGCAAGTCAGTTAAGAACAAATTCTTATTTACAATGACGGCCTAGGAACAGTGAGTTAACTTCCTTTTTCAGGGGCAGAACGACATATTTTTAACTTGTCAGCTCAGGGATTCGATCTAGCAACTGGCCCAACGCTCTAACCACTAGGCTACCTGCCGCCCCCCTGATCAACTATATCAGTCACTATCAACTACTGAGGTGTCTGGGAGGCAGTGGCTAGATCTCTCGCTCTCTCTCGCTCGTCGCTCTCTCTCTCAAGAAAGGGAGGACTCTCTCGGAAATAACAGGATGCCATCAGGGTGTGTGAAATCCTGTGGAAAGTAACATATAAATGTGTAATCTTGTGATCTGTCTTAGCGGAAGCCTTAGCAGTGCTGCAACAATAGATCGTTTTCTAGCATTAACCACATCTGTTATTGAAAAGGGTTTTGAGGGATCTGCCAAGGGAAACCTGTGACCACATCCTCCCCCTTGCAATTATGTTTGCATCTCAAATGGCACCCTATTCGGGTCAAAAGTTGTGAACTATATAGGGTAAAAGGTGCTGTTTGGGATGCAGACTAGGCTGTTTGGACTCTTAAGAAAGTAGGGCTGTGACGATACCAGTATTGCAATATTTTTTCCATGGCAAAAAAATTGGTCCTTTTAAAACCAGCTGTATGTAAAGTATTGTGGCTATAGCTTGGAAAATAAATACATGTGACTCTGGATGACAACATGATGATGTTTGTTTCCAACATTAAGGCTGTTTTCCTAAAAGTTAAATCTGCTTTATGTTTTGTTTCCTTGCCACGATACTAACGAGTATTGCGATACTGGTATCGTCCCGGTCCTAGTATACATCCTCGGGACCCGCACTCGGCTGTTTGGACCCGCACTCGGCTGTTTGGACCCGCATTAGGCTGTTAAAAACAAACTGAAATATCACATTTACATAATTATTCAGACCTTTTACTTTGTACTTTGTTGAAGAAACTTCGGCATCCATTATAGCCTCTAGTCTTCTTGGGTATGACACTACAAGATTGGCACACCGATATTTGGGGAGTTTCACCCATTCTTCTCTGTAGATTCTCTCAAGCTCTGTCAGGTTGGATGGGTAGCGTCGCTGCACAGCTATTTTCAAGTCTTTCCAGAGATGTTTGATCGTGTTCAAGTCCGGACTCTGGCTGTGCCACTCAAGGACATTCAGAGACTTGTCCCGAAGCCACTCCTGCGTTGTCTTGGCTGTGTGCTTAGGGTCGATGTCCTGTTGAAGGTGAAGCTTCGCCCTAGTCTGAGGTCCTGAGCGCTTTGGAGCAGGTTTTCATCAAGGCTCTCTCTATACTTTGCTCCATTCATCTTTACCTCAATTCTGACTAGTCTCCCAGTCCCTGCCACTAAAAAACATCCCCACAGCATGATGCTGCCACCATGCTTCACCGTAGGGATGGTGCCAGGTTTCCTCCAGACGTGACGCTTGGCATTCAGGCCAGAGATCTTGGTTTCATCAGACCAGAGAATCTTGTTTCCCATGGTCTGAGAGTCTTTAGGTGCGGTATACGGGGTTTTTGGAAATAGCCACGGGATGGTTTTTCAATACCGCCAATACAGCTTCAACTATTTATTTTGAAGTGTTTCAATACATTTTAATATTTGTAGCAACTGTTTTTTATTAAATACCTGCAGTCAACTTGTGCAATACCTTAGGAGATGAAGCAGATTCCGTTCTTCATTTTACCTGTCACATTATTGTACATTATGAAGCTTACCGTAGTTCCCCAGAACAGTTGAGCCAGTCACGTGTTTGTTTGGAAATAGCACAACGGGAGAACACGAGTCCAGCTGTGTATTGACAGAGGTTGCGTTTTATATTGAAAGTCAAGTGTTTTTTTGCTTCAATAGAGTGATCAGGGATGTGCAACTATAGCTTTCCTTCATAGGAAATACATTAGTGCAACACATTTGGCAGAAAATAGATTAATTTTCATCTGATGGCAGCAGAAGTGCAACCAAGTACATGAGCTTACAATGAAAAAGCAAGGTATTTTTGGTGAAAACTATGCATAGCATTCATATTTCTAATGTTTATCAGCTAAATTTCCTAATGTTTTGTTTAAAGTTAATCTTGCATTTTAATGGTGAAAAATGGCTGGCTACACTGAGAAAAGTACTGGTGAAAAGTAGCTCCACATCAGTCAGAGTGCTGTCTGCTGATAGAATGATGGAGAGCAGTAGCTCCACATCAGTCAGAGAGCTGTCTGCTGATAGAATGATGGAGAACAGTAGCTCCACATCAGTCAGAGCGCTGTCTGCTGATAGAATGATGGAGAACAGTAGCTCCACATCAGTCAGAGCGCTGTCTGCTGATAGAATGATGAACAGTAGCTCCACATCAGTCAGAGCGCTGTCTGCTGATAGAATGATGGAGAACAGTAGCTCCACATCAGTCAGAGCTCTGTCTGCTGATAGAATGATGGAGAACAGTAGCTCCACATCAGTCAGAGCGCTGTCTGCTGGTAGAATGATGGAGAACAGTAGCTACACATCAGTCAGAATGATGGAGAACAGTAGCTACACATCAGTCAGAGTGCTGTCTGCTGATAGAATGATGGAGAACAGTAGCTCCACATCAGAGCGCTGTCTGCTGATAGAATGATGGAGAACAGTAGCTCCACATCAGTCAGAGCGCTGTCTGCTGGTAGAATGATGGAGAACAGTAGCTCCACATCAGTCAGAGTGCTGTCTGCTGATAGAATGATGGAGAACAGTAGCTACACATCAGTCAGAGTGCTGTCTGCTGTTTTTCTGCTAAGGGGACAGGACAACTTCACCGCATCAAAGGGACGATGGACGGGGCAATGTACCGTCAAATCTTGGGTGAGAACCTCCTTCCCTCAGCCAGGGCATTGAAAATGGGTCATGGATGGGTATTCCAGCATGACAATGACCCAAAACACACAGCCAAGGCAACAAAGGAGTGGCTCAAGAAGAAGCACATTAAGGTCCTGGAGTGGCCTAGCCAGTCTCCAGACCTTAATCCCATAGAAAATCTGTGGAGGGAGCTGAATGTTCGAGTTGCCAAACGTCAGCCTCGAAACCTTAATGACTTGGAGAAGATCCCTCCTGAGATGTGTGCAAACCTGGTGGCCAACTACAAGAAACGTCTGACCTCTGTGATTGCCAACAAGGGTTTTGCCACCAAGTATTAAGTCATATTTTGCAGAGGGGTCAAATACTTATTTCCCTCATTAAAATGCTAATCATTTTATAACATTTTTGACATGCGTTTTTCTGGATTTTTTTGTTATTCTGTCTCTCACTGTTTAAATTAACTTACCATTAAAATGATAGACTGATCATTTCTTTGTCAGTGGGCAAACGTACAAAATCAGCAGGGGATCAAATACTTTTTTCCCTCACTGTATCCCTGTATGCGAGAAGGACTGTATGACCATATGAATATCTCGATACTGCCCAACCCTAAAATGGTCCTTCTTGACAAGAAGACATAATCAAGGGTAAGAATACGAACAAAGTAAATGGCTCAGTAGAATAGAATACATTTTTTTATAAGTATAATACAGGAAAGTACAATTTATAGTCCAATATTTAGACAGGTATCAGGGATGGGGGGGGGCAAGTGTTTTAAATTGTGCATTCAATCCAACATTTGCACAACGACAAAATAAAGCAAGGAAGCTGAAAAATTTAGACTGATTTTATTGTATTGCTTAGAACTTGTAGGCTAGCTGTCTGAGACATAAACATTTAGCCTTAATTTTTGCAAGATCTTCCCTTGGGGAGCCCTTTATATTTTGAGTGACTCAACAATTAAATTAGCTCGACCTGCATGAGGAAAAGGCCAGCAGAATAAAATGTTCTACTCTTATTTTAGTTTCCTCTGAGATCTGCTAGCAGCCAGGATTTCTGGCCTTTATGTTGTGGTGCTGCTGCGGTGCTGCTGCGGTGCTTTGTGTCATCGGCAGAGTTCCTAGACTCCCAATGGGAGGGAAGAGGGGGGGTGTTTGCTTGAGTAATCTATATTAGCACAGACTTGTTGAACTCTTGACTCCACAGACTCCTGAGGAGGGTTATAAAACAGTGGTCTTCTGCATCCCAAATGACCCTCTATTCCCTGTTTAGTGCACTACGTTTGCCAAGGGCATGGGCTCTGGTCAAAAGTAGTTCACTATATAGGGAATAGGATGCCATTTGGGGTGCTGAGTGTTTGATAGTCTGTAGTATGAGCCAACAACTAAACTTTGACTTGTTTAGATGAGTGAGAAGCATTGACTGGGCTCAGATAAGGGGATGGGAGTAGGTTGATTTGAACCAGAGGTGGAGAGGGATTATTTTGGCCATCGTATGAGAATACAATCAAGATTGTGGACAGGTCGTCATTGTAAATAAGAATACATTCTTAAATGACTTACCTGTATGAATAAAGGGGGGAAAATAATTGTGGTTGCAGACTTCCTGAGTTATCCTACTGCGGTGATGGGACTACCTGAGAGAGGAATGGGCAACTCCAGTCCTCGGGGGCCTGATTGGTGTCACACGTTTACTCCAGCCTCAGCTAACACACCTGACTCCAATAATCAGCTAATCACGATCATAAGTTTAAAATGTAATGAGTTTAATCAGCTGTGTTTACTATGGACGGGGAGAAAGTGTGACACCACTCTGGCCCCTGAGGACTTTGAGTTCCCTATCCACGTTCTACTGACACAACTCTCCTACTGTAGCTAGGCTATAGGGCCTGACCAGCACTGTTAGGGTCTGTTCTCTTAATCACACTGAATCATAAGGCATCACACTGCACAATCTATCTGATGATGATTTGCCATTGACTAGCCTATATGGCTACCACAGTACACACAAATAGAATGACATTGTTTTTGGTTGATTTAAAATGCCCATCAAATTCTCTTCCACAGGAATAAAATAGGACTAATGTGTACACCGCTAATGGTGCTATCTCACATTATTGTGAATGGGTCTCTGTCTGTAGTGATGCACTGTAACTGGTTCCTCTGCAGTCCTTCAGTGTGTGGTGGAAATCCTCTATGGTACAGCAATCTTGATCTTGATCTTATTGTATTGTGTTGCAGTGACCCTACAATCCACAGCCTCCCAGCGCCCAGAGAGTAATGTTCTGAAGAAGCAAGAACTTCACGTTCCAGAGGGAGAGATCTTACTACAGGTTAGTGGGGTCTGTTCAGTAGCCACCCTGTCTGTTACTACAGGTTAGTGGGGTCTGTTCAGTAGCCACCCTGTCTGTTACTACAGGTTAGTGGGGTCTGTTCAGTAGCCACCCTGTCTGTTACTACAGGTTAGTGGGGTCTGTTCAGTAGCCACCCTGTCTGTTACTACAGGTTAGTGGGGTCTGTTCAGTAGCCACCCTGTCTGTTACTACAGGTTAGTGGGGTCCGTTCAGTAGCCACCCTGTCTGTTACCATTGCACTCCAGGGCCTGTATTCGTGATAAGGTAAATACTTTATTAATCCCACACAGGGTACATTTGATTGCACCAGCCAGTACATACCCCAATAAAACACAACAAAGGACAAACCGATATTAAAAGCAGCACATATTTTTGTCGTCTCAGAGTAGGAGTGCTGATCTAGGATCAGTTTGTCCTTTTTTAGATCTTAATGAATAAGATTACATTAACAGGACGGACCTGATTCTAGATCAGCACGCCGACTGTGAGACGGTTTGTGAATAGGGACATCCACTAGCCCCTTTTTAAATGTTTTATTTTTACGTTGGAAAGTTATTGGTTTAAGTTGAGATGAACTGCAGTTGAACCACACCATGCATGGCCATGTGGCATGTTAGCTTTTCCTGTCCAAATAATGACAGAGTTAATCATATACTGTTGCGTGTCTGATCCTTGAACTGACTCTACATGAAATAGGGTTGATAAAAACACAATATCTGCTTCCCAAATGGAACGCTATTCCCTGTATAGTGCACTCCTTTTGACCAAAAGCACCCTATTCCTTAAAACATTTTTTTTTAAATGTTGATTTTATTTTTTCAAACAATACAAAACATACACATACAAACGACAACATCACACAAACATCGACTATATCACACTGGCCGAGACAGACCCACACACCCCCATCTCCAGCGCCCGCATCACTCTCCGCCACATGGCCTCAAACTGCACCATTTTGTTTCTGAGTCGCCCACACACTTTCAACATTTTAGATAATAAAGAATTTTACTTTTCCATTGTGGTAACAACAGAGGATTGGTTGATTTCCAGCTTTTAAGCATGTTTTTTTCAAGATGAATGACGAGGGTGCAGTGAGAGAACCCACCCTCATATGCCATGTTTGAAATATGCAGACAGATGGATTAAAAGTACATTTACATTGTAATTCTTCTGACAGCCAACATTCTAACTCTGCCCATAACTTTAGAACATTCCCAGAAAGCATGGATTATTGAGTCATACTTTTTGACCAAAAGTATTGCACTACATAGGGAATAGGGTGCCATTTGGGACACAGACAAAACTCTATAGGCCTTTCAGTTCCTTTGACATTTTGCTCTTTGGTTTTAAGTTTGCTCTTTACAGTTGTAGGCCTACTTCATATGACCACATGTAGTCTAGATGTGTGGAAACATTTATACTAAACAAAAATATAAATGCAGCAATTTCAAAGATTTTACTGCATTACAGTTCATATAAGGAAATCAGTAAATTGAAATAAATAAATTAGGCCCTAATCTATGGATTTCACATGACTGGACAGGGGTGTAGGCCTGGGAGGGCATAGTCCCACCCACTTGAACATACTGCCAAATTCTCTAAAATGACGGAGGCAGTTTATGGTAATGAAATTAACATTAATTTATCTGGCAACAGCTCAAGTGGACATTCCTGCAGTCAGCATGCCAATTACAACGCTCCCTCAACTTGAGACATCTGTGGCATTGTGTTGTGTGACAAAACTGCACCTTTTTAAAGTGGACTTTTATTGTCCCCAGCAGAAGGTGCACCTGGGTAATGATCATGCTGTTTAATCGGCTTCTTGATATGCCACACTTGTCAGGTGGACGGATTATCTTGGTACAGGAGAAATGCTCACTAACACGGATGATTTTATTTCAGCTCATGAAACATAGGATCATCACTTTACATGTTGCGTTTATATTTTTGTTCAGTGTATAAAGATATACTAATTCAGTTCTATTCCACTCTCCTCTCAGGTGTTGAATGGCTTTGTTCTGGTTGTCACGGCTGGTGGCACAATCTTTTATGCATCCTCCACCATCCAGGACTACCTGGGCTTTCACCAGGTAAAGGCTCTTTTTACTTCTCTTTACCTGGGCTTTCACCTGATAAAGGCTCTTTTTACTTCTCTTTACCTGGGCTTTCACCTGATAAAGGCTCGTTTAATCTCTCTACAACTGGGCTTTCACCAAGTAAATGGTCTCTCTTTAGCTTTCTATAAACGTAGTCTGGCTGACATCAGCTCTGTGTCTTCCAGAGTCTGGAATGGCTGCTTTGATGTGTAGGCATGAAGCATCAATAATGAAAGGGTTGTGCCCTCAGACTTCAAGGCGGCACCATACGCTGGTTGAATATCCACATTTCAAATTGAATGAATCATGATCGTTGTTTTACATTGGACCGCCCTTCAGCTTTCAGCCAACCTTTCCGGGAAAGGTTCTGTAGCTAGCGCAAACCTTCGGAGTTTGGATATCGTTTGCCGCTAACATGATGAATAGGGTGCATAAATCATCACACACATTTTCCAAACGTTATAAAAACCCTTCTATACTAAAACAAGTGACATATTAGAGAACTACAACTTGTTAACTTCTATGGGCTACGTGGGACGCTACGGGACACAGCCAGTGAAATATCAGGGTGGCAAATTCAAAAACAACAAAATGTCATAATTCAACTTTCTCAAACATACAACTATTTTACACCATTTTAAAAATACACTTCTCCTTTATGTAACCACATTGTCCGATTTCAAAAAGGCTTTACAGCGAAAGCAAAACATTAGATTATGTTAGGAGAGTACATAGACAAAAATAATCACAGTCATTTTCCAAGCAAGGACATGTCAATAAAACCCAAAACACAGCTAAATGAAGGACTAACCTTTTGACGATCTTCATCAGATGACACTCCTAGGACATTGTTACACAATACATGTATGTTTTGTTCGATAAAGTTCATATTTATATCCAAAAACAGCATTTTACATTGGCACGTCATGTTCAGAAAATGTATTCCCACCAAAACCTTCGGTGAATGTGCACATCAATTTACAAAAATAGTCATCATAAACGTTGACAAAATATATAACAATTATTTAAAGAATTATAGATGGACTACTCCTGGATGCAACCGCTGTGTCAGATTTTAAAATAGCTTTTTGGAGAAAGCACATTTTTCAATATTCTGAGTACATAGCTCAGCCATCACGGCGAGCTATACAGACACCCGCCAAGTTCGGGGCAACCTAAACTCAGAACTAGTATTAGAAATATTCTCTTACCTTTGCTGATCTTTGTCAGAATGCACTCCCAGGACTGCTACTTCCACAAGAAATGTTGTTTTTGTTCGAAATCATCCATATTTATGTCCAAATACCTCCATTTTCTTTGTGCGTTCAGAGCACTATCCAAAGGCATAATGCGTGAGCACGGTACCAGAGAAAGTCAAAATGTTCCATTACCGTACTTAGAAGCATGTCAAACGCTGTTTAAAATCAATCTTTATGGTAGTTTTAACTTAAAATTGCGATAATATTCCAGCCGGACAATAGCGTATTCATTCAAGGAGAAAAAGAAGGAACAGCGCGCTCGCGGGACCCTGCATATCCAACCCCTTTGTTGCCAGGCAGTCCACTCAGTAACTGAGCTCCTATACTCTGCCCAGTGACAGGAGAATGCTGAAACAACTTCATGAAGGCTTTTGACAGCCAATAGGAAGCCTTAGGAAATGCAACGTAACCCCACAGATACTGTAGTTTCGAAAGGGAAAAGAAAGAACTACAATTCTCAGATCCTCCACTTCCTGGTTGAATTTTTCTCAGGTTTTTGCCTGCCTTATGAGTTCTGTTATACTCAGACACCATTCAAACAGTTTTAGAAACTTCAGAGTGTTTTCTATCCAAATCTACTAATGATATGCATATTCTAGTTTCTGGGCCAGAGTAGTAACCTGTTTAAATTGGGTACGTTTTTCATCCGGCCGTGAAAATACTGCCCCCTACACCCCAACAGGTTAAACGTTACGATCTTGTGGCTAGCAAGCAGCAACTAACGTTAGCTAGCATTGTTCAGCCTATAGAAACCCAGACAGCTAATAACTTTAGTTTGCTGGCTATCAACTCGAAATCGGCCAGCTAATCAAATGTATGTTTTATTTCAAATTTAACTAATTATAGGCTGAACATTTCCTTACCCCACTAAAGTTTTTCATTTTCCTTTTTGGATGTCCTCGGTTTACATAGAATGCATGTAAGATTCACATCATTGCCCTACTATCTAGCTAACTACTACTGTACTACCCATGTTCAGTTGTGGCAAGTTTCCTCCCTGCCTCCTAATTTTGCAGGAACATGAACTACCCTAACATTAATAGATTACAAAAATCAGACTACAGCAAGTATGACCAACAAAACCAAAAGAGAGATTATTCCTCTTTCATCAAGTCAGCCTAGAATGTCTAATGTAACAATTACTACTGTAAAGATAAAACAGAGCATGTACAACATTTACTACTGTAAAAGCGAGTGCATGTACAACATTTACTACTGTAAAAACAAAACAGAGTGCATATACAACATTCACTTTATTTGACAGGATGATATAATGCATGAAGCAAACATGGAATTAATTTGAAATGTGAAGGTGTAAACTCTGAAAATGTAGAGTGAAGGTGTATTTCATTCCTCTCTGTACTCTGGTGCAGTGAAAAATTCTTGTTCAGGCTGATTCTGGGACACACACACACACACACACACACACAGAGACCAACTGCAATTGGACCATAGAACAAATAGGGCTCAGCTTGCTTTATGCAGGGTGCATCATCTAGTATGCACCTGTAATTAAAAAGTTATTCACACCTTATATGTCATCACAATGTTGATAGGTTAATTTCAGTCAATAATTTGGAATGAAAAGGTTTAGGTAGCCTAGCCAGCCAGTGCATTTGTGGCAAACCTCATATGTCAGTGTTAGTTCTGACTGTGATTAAAAAGTAGGCTATATATTCTTAATTCCCATCCTCATTCAAAATAAATACTGTTATTGAAGCACATTTGATTAATATGCTAGTAGTTCTTGCATAAAACAATGTTATGTATGGAGTTTCCATAGTTTAATCCAGTAAAAGTACTTTCTGTAATGCCTCTGTTGTGGAAATTCTACACAGGGTCACCCAAAGTCAATCTTAAATGAATCATTGTTTATTATCAGCGCTGGAGAGGTTCCAACCAACTCAATGCATCAAGTACACATGTTGATCAGGAGCTCTTCCGGGACAGTCCTGTTAGTTCTCTTATATACTGCAGACAAGTTATATTTGCATGATTTAGCTTATTCATCATTCATAATTAATTAATCATTGTTTGCTTCATTCATGTGACCGAACAATACCTCATGAGGCTTCTTCTCTCTTCTCTCTAGGCTGAGACTTTGAAATGTGAAATTTGAAATGTGAAATTTGGCAGTTCTCGGGGAGAACTGCCAAATTGTTGATTTGTAGATACTGATGTTGAGGATTCGTTCAATCAGTCACTAGCATGAACACAGAAATTGGTTATTAGAAAAGCATAAACATAAAATGTTCCATCACATTCTCTCTTACCAGATGATTATCATTATATTTTAAGGTAAGCATTAGATTATAGCTTTTATCAAAAGGTACTATACTTCTGTTAAAGTAAGGGAAATCCACACACAAAACCAGACACTTCATTTAAAACCCTTCATTCTGGGTTATACAATCTAATTAGTATGGTAATATTATCATCATAATAAAGGTTATACTTCTATTAACGGGAGTGAATTTGTATAAAATACACACACACATGCACAGCATGTTAAATAACACAATTAGGCAAACTAAGAAAAAAAATGTAAGCTGCAGCCCATTTGGTAATTTGGGATCCCCAACTTCCAAACAGGGATTCCAACCAAGTTGCAGGTGTCCACTCTGTGGGGAATTATTCTTAGCAACAGTGGCAATGTATTCGGAGAGATCAGTCATATTAGAAGAGTGATCTGGGACAAAAGTACAACATTCATTGCCAATGATTGCACAAGTGCCCCCTTTACATACCAAGTGCCCCCTTTACATAGCCTCTGTTTTGCAGGGCCAATTTACACAATTATTTTAGCATCTACGTTTCTAGAGATCTCCAGAATTTGGTCTAGGGCACAGGCATATTGAATTTCACAGGGACGAGAGAGCACACGTGTTATAACGGCAGGGTAGCCTAGTGGTTAGGGGCGGCAAGGTAGCCTAGTGGTTAGAGTGTTGGGCTAGTAACCGAAAGGTTGCAAGTTCGAATCCCCGAGCTGACAGGGTACAAATCTGTTGTTGTGCCCCTGAACAAGGCAGTTAACCCACTGTTCCTAGGCCGTCATTGAAAATAAGAATTTGTTCTTAACTGACTTGCCTAGTTAAATAAAGGTTAAAAAAAATAACAGATTCACACCAACCTTGATACGAATGAGATTAGCCCAAGCTACAATCTAGTGGCTCTCATCACATTTTCTGGGCATCTCTAGAAGCCTTTCCAAATCATAATTAGAATTATTGATAAATTATCCAGCACAAATTTAAAATTATGCTTCACGTTGGTTCTCTCACTCACATTTGAAGACCCTCAATTTAGCACACACCTATACAGGCAGAATTTACATTGACACAGTATATTCATCTTATATTTCTAGCATTAACTTTTTTCATCACTGCCTTCATTTGTGGTAATGACAGATTATCTCAATGCATTTCTAGTCTAAAGTACTATACATTTGCTGTGTGCAGACCTCCACAATCAACCTGATACCCCAAATAAACAATTTAGGATAACCCTCAATTAATTACGGGCACGGTTGACTACCCCCTCTTGGCACTCATTCTTCTGGCGTTTCAGTTTGTCCTCCCAATGGCACATGTTCAAAATGGATGGCCCATGATCATGTCCCGATTTCTCTGACCTGAGCCGCCACTGTTCTTTCCAGTCCATTATGTCTTGTCCATTTTCCTACCAGTACTCCAGCAGCATGAGAGAAGTTTGGACGGGATCTCTCCATGCTCACTCCACATGGACACATGTTGCACTCCTGAGAAAAGGCATGAGAGAAAAGGCAGTTGATAGTTTCGACTGGATGCTGTGTACAGGTTGCTGGCTCGGACTCAGATGGTGAAGGACCATAGTAAACGCCATTGTCGCCATTACTTCAGCCGGTTAGTGGGGGTGATATTCACTCTGTTCTCGGCCGAAGTATACCTTCTATGCATCTAGATACCATCTGTGGTCCCCTTCACCATAACCTTGAGAGAGGACAGGCCAGAACAATCGTTTAGTTTAGGGCATATCTGATTCCGGAAATCCTGGCAAATTATTCACTGTATGACAAATTATTACTACTACCAATATTCTTTTTTTTCTATTTTTATTTCACCTTTATTTAACCAGGTAGGCCAGTTGAGAACAAGTTCTCATTTACAACTGCGACCTGGCCAAGATAAAGCAAAGCAGTGCGACAAAAACAACAGAGTTACACATGGGACAAATGTACAGTCAATAACACAATAGAAAATGTGTATACAATGTGTGCAGATGAAGTAAGGAGGTAAGGCATTAAATAGGCCAATAGTGGCAAAGTAATTACAATTTAGCAATTTATACTGGAGTGATATATGTGCAGATGAGGATGTGCAAATTCTTATTCTATTTCCCCCCCCAAATTTGCTTATACTCCCCTATCATCTTGGCGATCTCACCACAGAGTTACAGGGTCAAGCGATCTGAGTGCTAATCCTTAGAGAGAAATCCCGACCATCTAGCAGGCCCAATCTGGTGAGATTTGTATTGAAGCAAGACAAAAACAAACACAACAACAGAAATGCACTTCTTCGTATAAAACTAGAGGCGGGGAAAAGTTCAATTCATTTGGAGTAACTGTCAACCATTACCAACATATTATTTTCTTTTTTTCATTTTACAGGCAGTCATGTGCAAATTGATTTTATTCACATTTACCAAAGGTCCCCAGGGGACTGGTAATTCCCCTTTGGACACATGACTCACATCATGATTCATGCATCCCAAAAAAAATGACAACACTGTCTTGTAATTATAATTTTATTTATATTTAACACTCTTGATAACTCCACAAGGAAATAATTGTATCCCATAAGTTAATGGTCAAATAGACTAGAGAAAGGTGTCCCTCATTCAGGGGCAGCTCTCTCTCTCTCTCTCTCCTTCTTGTGTTCTGAATCACACACAGGAATGTTGATAAATTATAAACCTCTTCCTAATTCTCTAGTGTTTACGTAGCCCATTTAAATCTCAACCAATGTCTCTAGTCTTTCTAATGAGGGTGATCAGGCCTCACCAGAAAGTCAGAACAGAGGTCATTCAACCCCATTAACTTCTCTAGTGTAGGGGGCAGTATTTTGACGTCCGGATGAAAAGTGTGCCCGTAGTAAACTGCCTGCTACCCAGACCCAGAATGTAGGATATGCATATTATTAGATTTGGATAGAAAACACTCTGAAGTTTCTAAAACTGTTTGAATAATGTCTGTGAGTATAACAGAACTCATATGGCAGGCAAAAACCTGAGAAAAATCCAACCAGGAAGTGGGAAATCTGAGGCTGTAGTTTTTTTCAAGTGATTGCCTATCTAACACGCAGTGACTTAGGGTTCATTTTGCACTTCCTAAGGCTTCCACTAGATGTCAACAGTCTTTAGAAAGTTGTTTGAGGCTTCTATGGTGAACAGAGAGCGAACAAAGGAAGTTGTAAGTTGTTGACTCAAGAAAGGACATAAGTTCATTGGCGCGTGTTCACGTGAGAGGTAGCTGTGTTCCATTACATTCGTTTTTCAAGACATTGGAATCGTCCAGTTGGAATATTATCGAAGTGTTATGTTAAAAAGGCCCTAAAGATTGATGCTGTACATCGTTTGACATGTTTCTACGAACGTAAATAGAACCTTTTTTTACTTTTCGTCGTGAAATTTTCTGCGCGCTTCCTACATTTGGAGTAGCTTACTGAACGCGCAAACAACGAGGTATTTGGACATACATTTTGGACTTTATCGAACAAAACAACATTTATTGTGGACCTAAGATTCCTGGGAATGCATTCTGATGAAGATCATCAAAGGTCAGTGAATATTTATAATGCTATTTATGATTTTAGATGACTCCAAAATGGCGGGTATCTGTATTGCCTGCTGTTGTTTTCTGAGCGCCGTACTCAGATTATTGCAAAGTGTGCTTTCCCCGTGAAGCTTTTTTGAAATCTGTCACAGCGGTTGCATTTATCTATAATTTGTTGAATAACAGTTTTAATATTTTATCAACATTTTATGATGAGTATTTCTATAAATTGATGTGCTCATTCACCGGAAGTTTTTGAAGGAAAAACATTTCTGAACATTACGGGCCAATGTAAAATAGGGTTTTTGGATATAAATATGAACTTTATCGAGCAAAACATACATGTATTGTGTAACATGAAGTCCTATGAGTGCCATCTGATGAAAATCATCAAAGGTTAGTGCTTAATTTTAGCTGTATTTCTGGTTTTTGTGACGCCTCTTCTTACTTGGAAAATGGCTGTGTGGCTTTTCTTGTTTAGGTGGTGTTCTAACATAATCTGTTTTGCTTTCGCCGTATAGCCTTTTTGAAATCGGACAATGTGGTTGGATTAACGAGAGTCTTATCTATAAAATGGTGTATAATACTTGTATGTGTGAGAAATTTGAATTATGAGATTTTGGTTGTTTTGAATTTGGCGCCCTGCTATTTCACTGGCTGTTGAATAGTGTCCCGCAGGTGGGACAGTCACGTCCCACATACCCAATAGAGTTGAAGTGAGTGTTTCTTTCCCTGTACCTCAGACATTACTTCAAGATATTTCAATTATTTAAAACATTTTGTGTATCAGGTTTACATTGGGTTTTACATTTCTTTATCAAGAGAATAACACCACTAACAAATATTCAAAAACAGGTAAAAACAAACAATGGCCAGGTCTTACTTCATTTGGGGCTGCTTTAACAGCCGGATTCAGGTACCTTTTATACTAACTCCCAAGGCACCTGCCTCAGAAAGCATTTCAAAGGGAGAGATACAGAATCATTGGTAAACATGTAAAAATGTCCTGGAACAAAGAAAATAAACGTACTTAGTTTTCACTGTTAGATTTTAATCAGTCCTAAAAATTCTTAATCGTTAATCGTGTTTACTGCATCTTAGGCAGGAAGTCTTGATAAAAGCATGTGTTTACAGAATTATTCTTCGGACACATCAGATGATAAAGTGTCCCGTAAAGCTGAATAGGCACCTAAAGTAAACAATCCTAGAGCCCATCCCATCTCTTGTAATCTTAGTCTTTTTGACCTGTTGCATTGACATACAATTCTGTCCTAACTGTCCCTGGGACATAAACTAGTCAAAATATGAAACCTGTTGTTTAACAAATCTGCTAGGACCTTCAAAGAGTTGGTGCTGGTTTAGCAGCTGAATATTTGTTACTAAAAACATTTTACTTGAATCTTCTTCAATTCTGGTCACAGTTCCACGCAATGGAAACATATTATTGTTTTAGATGACATTACCTTAACTAAATCATTTGTGCTACCCAAACTATACAATTGAGTAATAATAATTGAACTTGTCAAAAATGTGTTTTATTCATACCTCTGGTCCAAATTTCCCCACTGTGTCCCTTACAGCCTGTTTGAGTTCATTTAGTACTGGCTGCTATCTTGTTCCACAGGAAACTTATCTCTAACCCAAACACCAGATGGTGGCCTCTAATTTAATATCAGTCCCAATGCACAATCCATCTGCTCGTCATGTGACCTTATCTTGAAACATTTACTCTTCAAATTACTACGATATTGCATTATTAGAGTGCTATCTGAAAGCCACATATTACCATTCACTTTCTTACTTTCACTAACCTCCATATCTGTTTCCCTCAACTAGGACTTCACACTTTATTAAATGTTTATTTTAAGATGAACATGTAATGCGCTGTAGATGGCGTGCTCTATCCATAATACGTCTCTACCTAGCAAGTTAAACTCAAGTAACCAATTATACTTTCATACATTTGTTACTTTATCAAATCTAGTAACCCATTATACTATTAATTTCTCTATTTTGTACACCACTTACGTACATCTACGTTTGGGTGTGCAAGTTGTATATAATTCTTATTATTTTTCTCCATTGTTACTATCAAATCTCTACTAGCCCAGTATACTTTTCTTTGCCAATTTCTCCTTTGGACTAGTGTTCTATTCATACATGGGTTTAGATATTTACACTAGTTCTATTTAACAGAATATTCGGGAATAGTACTTTCCCCTTTCATATCTCTCACATACACAGATTCCCTATGTAACGTTACAGATCATAAATACCTACATACATCCATACCACTCATGTGCATCAACGACTCTAAATGCCTACAATAACACCTTGTGCTATTATCAGTGGTTCTCAGACCATGTAGACTATCGTTACACACATGAGTAGTGGCTGCAGACACATGTAGACACTTCATAGTTATTAACCATATGTAACTTCAACGGTTTCAGTGGATCTCTGACCATGTAGACACCTCCTTATAAATGCCTACAGACAATTGTCAGTGAGGCCTCTCTGGCCTCACTCTAGCCTTCTCCTAAGACTAGCTTGCCGCTACTTCTTATACATATATAATAACCGTAGATAACGTTATGGATCGAAAAACTCTGCTCACAGAACAAGTTGGGGTATCCATTCAAACACGTACTCGGCAATCTCCCATATTACCACTTTCACACTGGAGCCAGTCCCCTGACAGCTCTCATTCACTCAGCACTTAATAGTAATAATATCTCTTATTATTCTCAATTTCAAACTCTTATCCAAATTTCAATCAGCTCAACACAACCTTTCCACACTTACACAACTCTCACATCCACATTCACTTAATACTATTCCCAAACACACTCGGTAATCTCTAAGACTAGCTCCATCTTTCTTCAGTCATATGTATCACTGCCACGGTTCCTCTACAGTCCCCATAGTCTCTACAGCATCTATAGTCCCTGAGCATCACAGTCCCTATAGCATCCATAGTATCTGTAGACCCTCAGCATCCATACTATCAATAGTTTATATAGTCATAAATGCTATGGTCTCTATAGACTCTCTTTCTGCATACATATAGAATAACACACACTTCCACACATTCACTCAGTACATATTATCCACATTTCAATTAGCTTAATACTATCCACACTCACAACTTTCACATCCACATTCACTATAATCACTCAACTCACATCCACATTCACTTCGTGTTATTAACTAGTGGTACCCTCCTCCATTTTTTTATTTTTAGTATTACATTGATATTGAATACTGCATTGTTGGGGTTAGGGCTTGCACGAAAGGCATTTCACTGTACTTGTGCATGTGACTTTAAAACTTGAAACATTAGTCATTAGTTTATAGGGTTAAAACATCTGACTAATGCGTAAGCACTGCTTATTTACTAGTGTCAATATCATTATTTGTGTTACCTAACGGTTTGCGTGCGAATTTCTCCGGTCACACCGGACAAAGTTGATTGCTCTGGTATTTCCTCAACATGAACGAAAGCCAGGACCTAAACAGATACCAAGTCTAAGTCCGTTTGGGTATCGGAACTAAACCCAGGTTGAATCTAAGGCCCAGTACAGAGCATGTTTGCAGAGTACAAGTCAGGACTAAGATCCATGAGATAAGTGATGGGAAGAGGAAGAAGGTATTGTCTAGCAACAATAATGTCCATGTTTGCATTGTTTTCTTGTAGTTTAATAGACATGTATTTTGATGATGGTGGATGTTTTTGCTCCTCAGTCAGATGTCGTCCATCAGAGTGTTTATGACATCATTCATATGGAGGACCGAGCAGAGTTACAGAGACAGCTCCACTGGGCCCTCAACCCCACCCTCACCCCTCACACTGGACAGCTGGCCTCAGGTAACCTCCAACCCCACCCTCACCCCTCACACTGGACAGCTGGTCTCAGGTAACCTCCAACCCCACCCTCACCCCTCACACTGGACAGCTGGTCTCAGGTAACCTCCAACCCCACCCTCACCCCTCACACTGGACAGCTGGTCTCAGGTAACCTCCAACCCCACCCTCACCCCTCACACTGGACAGCTGGACTCAGGTAACCTCCAACCCCACCCTCACCCCTGACACTGGACAGCTGGTCTCAGGTAACCTCCAACCCCACCCTCACCCCTCACACTGGACAGCTGGCCTCAGGTAACCTCCAACCCCACACTCCTCCCTGACACTGGACAGCTGGTCTCAGGTAACCTCCAACCCCACCCTCACACTGGACAGCTGGTCTCAGGTAACCTCCAACCCCACCCTCACCCCTCACACTGGACAGCTGGTCTCAGGTAACCTCCAACCCCACCCTCACCCCTCACACTGGACAGCTGGTCTCAGGTAACCTCCAACCCCACCCTCACCCCTCACACTGGACAGCTGGACTCAGGTAACCTCCAACCCCATTCTCACCCCTGACACTGGACAGCTGGTCTCAGGTAACCTCCAACCCCACCCTCACACTGGACAGCTGGTCTCAGGTAACCTCCAACCCCACCCTCACCCCTGACACTGGACAGCAGGTCTCAGGTAACCTCCAACCCCACCCTCACACTGGACAGCTGGTCTCAGGTAACCTCCAACCCCACCCTCACCCCTGACACTGGACAGCTGGTTTCAGGTAACCTCCAACCCCACCCTCACACTGGACAGCTGGTCTCAGGTAACCTCCAACCCCACCCTCACACTGGACAGCTGGTCTCAGGTAACCTCCAACCCCACCCTCACCCCTGACACTGGACAGCAGGTCTCAGGTAACCTCCAACCCCACCCTCACCCCTCACACTGGACAGCTGGTCTCAGGTAACCTCCAACCCCACCCTCACCCCTGACACTGGACAGCTGGTCTCAGGTAACCTCCAACCCCACCCTCACACTGGACAGCTGGTCTCAGGTAACCTCCAACCCCACCCTCACCCCTCACACTGGACAGCTGGTCTCAGGTAACCTCCAACCCCACCCTCACCCCTCACACTGGACAGCTGGTCTCAGGTAACCTCCAACCCCACCCTCACCCCTCACACTGGACAGCTGGACTCAGGTAACCTCCAACCCCATTCTCACCCCTGACACTGGACAGCTGGTCTCAGGTAACCTCCAACCCCACCCTCACACTGGACAGCTGGTCTCAGGTAACCTCCAACCCCACCCTCACCCCTGACACTGGACAGCAGGTCTCAGGTAACCTCCAACCCCACCCTCACACTGGACAGCTGGTCTCAGGTAACCTCCAACCCCACCCTCACCCCTGACACTGGACAGCTGGTTTCAGGTAACCTCCAACCCCACCCTCACACTGGACAGCTGGTCTCAGGTAACCTCCAACCCCACCCTCACACTGGACAGCTGGTCTCAGGTAACCTCCAACCCCACCCTCACCCCTGACACTGGACAGCAGGTCTCAGGTAACCTCCAACCCCACCCTCACCCCTCACACTGGACAGCTGGTCTCAGGTAACCTCCAACCCCACCCTCACCCCTGACACTGGACAGCTGGTCTCAGGTAACCTCCAACCCCACCCTCACCCCTGACACTGGACAGCTGGTCTCAGGTAACCTCCAACCCCACCCTCACCCCTGACACTGGACAGCAGGTCTCAGGTAACGTCCAACCCCACCCTCACCCCTGACACTGGACAGCTGCTCTCAGGTAACCTCCAACCCCACCCTCCTCCCTGACACTAGACAGCTGGTCTCAGGTAACCTCCAACCCCACTCTCACCCCTCACACTGGACAGCTGGTCTCAGGTGACCTCCAAACCCACCCTCCTCCCTGACACTGGACAGCTGGTCTCAGGTAACCTCCAACCCCACCCTCACCCCTGACACTGGACAGCAGGTCTCAGGTAACCTCCAACCCCACCCCTCACACTGGACAGCTGGTCTCAGGTAACCTCCAACCCCACCCTCACCCCTGACACTGGACAGCTGGTCTCAGGTAACCTCCAACCCCACCCTCACCCCTTACACTGGACAGCTGGTCTCAGGTAACCTCCAACCCCACCCTCACCCTTGACACTGGACAGCTGGTCTCAGGTAACCTCCAACCCCACCCTCCTCCCTGACACTGGACAGCTGGTCTCAGGTAACCTCCAACCCCACTCTCACCCCTCACACTGGACAGCTGGTCTCAGGTGACCTCCAACCCCACCCTCCTCCCTGACACTGGACAGCTGGTCTCAGGTAACCTCCAACCCCACCCTCACCCCTCACACTGGACAGCTGGTCTCAGGTAACCTCCAACCCCACCCTCACCCCTCACACTGGACAGCTGGTCTCAGGTAACCTCCAACCCCATTCTCACCCCTCACACTGGACAGCTGGTCTCAGGTAACCTCCAACCCCACCCTCATCCCTCACACTGGACAGCTGGTCTCAGGTAACCTCCAACCCCACCCTTAACCCTGACACTGGACAGCTGGTCTCAGGTAACCTCCAACCCCACTCTCACACTGGACAGCTGGTCTCAGGTAACCTCCAACCCCACTCTCACACTGGACAGCTGGTCTCAGGTAAAGCTGTATTTTTCACCTGTGCTGGAATGGGACGGTACCTCTGAGTTTTTCACCACACAGACAGCCGACATGCAATTTGTACCAGCACGTCTGTTTCCTATAGACTGTCACTCTCCAATCCACACTATCTAACCTATCTTGCCCCAGATCTTATATTAATTGAGCTCCCCCTGCTTTGGCAGGTTCTTCATTATATATATTAGTCCTAGGGTGTCTGCTACCTAATGTTCTAATATGACATTAAGCCCAGCAGCTCCATGTATGCTGGTGAAGCACAGGGAAACATGGTATCTACTAGGAAGTGAAGAGCCACAGAAGGAAATAACCACTTGTGAAAAGTAAATCTCCTTGAATGTACAGTATCTCTGCTGTGTCAGCCAGGAATGTAGACCTAGATGTTCTCGTCCAGTGGTCACCAACCAGTCTATTGCAGTCGACTGGTCCATCTCCAAGGCTTTCCTAGTAGATCACCAAACATTTCTGTAAAAAGCCCAACAATAAAGCCTTGCGTTCCTATTTTTGTATTACTTTTACAATGTTTGTTTTAGGTGCACCTGATTCAGCTGTCCTGCACGCCGGGTAGTTGAAGTGTTCCTATTTTTTCCCATTTCATGTGTCTGAAGGTACAAACTCCACCTACCTGGCAGGTCCGGATAGCAAATCAAGTGCACCTATAGGCCTACCGCTGGCCAATCAGATATCTCAGATCACAGCTTCCACGAGCCCACAGTGAAGTTGATAGTCGACTACTGTGAGATTTCAAAACTACTCTGAGAAACAAAACCATGACTAGAGACTGTCAACAAGTACAGTAAAGAGCTGCAGTTTTTATGAGTGAGTTCATGTTTAAGATGTTATTCAGCACTGTCAACACTGTTTTTTCCACACTTTTATAAAGCCATGAAACAGCCTCTACCTATCCACTCGGCTTGTCTTTCTAAAATCGAGGGGTATTTCACGTTCTCTGGTCATAAGAGTAACAACGTTGTTTCCATGGGGAGAACCATATTTTTTGTACGGGTCCTTTGCCCTACTCGTGTAACCGTAACTCTGTTACACCAATCATAGTAAACCACCAGCTCCCTACCAGTCCTCTACCTTTGATATTATCCAGACAGTCTGTCACTGTATTCACTCTCCATATCGTAGTGTGGAGCAGTGTTTCACCTTGCACCCTGAGAGACCCCGTACCCTGTGAGCCAGGGGCGTTTTAGCACCTTGGACCAGAAGTGGCACCTGGCTGGGGTGAGCCTGACCTAGGCCCAGCCCTGGATAAGATAAAATCTACGTTTGGGAGAATTACCTAGCATTCTGTCTTTCCTCAGTAGGAAATGGCTAATGAGATGTGGCATAACATTCTGGTTTGTAGTGTGTGTAGACTAGACTTAACGTAATGTTTGCAGCTTGGGGTGAGGGCCGCTGCTAAGAGTTAGTCTACTATATGAAGAGACTATTTTCTCTAGACATCCTGTAATTCATTATTATAGCTATAGTGTGCTTTATGTGTAATTTTATGACCCCACCTCTCTGGCCTTTGAAGATTCAGCCTCGCCACAGGCTGTCACAGTCTACAAGCCAGAGGCACTCCCACCAGAGAATTCCACCTTCCTGGAACGCAACTTTGTCTGCAGGTTAAGATGTCTCCTGGACAACTCCACTGGCTTCCTAGTAAGTTCATGGAGGAAATCTTTGCAATTTCTGGAAAATCTAGGGATTTTTAGGAAAGGATTTTTCAACCCTAATCATTTAAAATAATTATTTTAAAAGATTACTTGTAAACAGTGTACTAGAGCGCAATGGAAATCAACTCATCTCTCGCTGATACTCTTGAGATTGTAATTGCATTATGACAGCCACTGAAGTCACTTTCTTTGAGGATGAGTGGAGTGTCAGGAAGGGGTTTAAATATGTGTTGCCCTGAAGTGGGGGAATCAGTGTGAGGCTATTCCAATTCCCCTTTGAGTTCAGGGAAGGGTGGGGCCAAAGACTGCTTATCCAGACCAGGAAATTATCCGACAGATATCGTTTGCAGTCAAGCTTTGAGAACACAAAAATATTCTACTTTTTGTAATGTTTTTGCATTTCTATACAGTTTTGTGAATGTCAAGTTATAATCACTGAATAATTAGATTTAGCTGGAATTGGAAATTGTGTTTTTGTAGCTTACCGTAATTTCCGGACTATTGAGCGCACCTGAATATAAGCCGCACCCACTGAATTAAAAAAAATAAATAATTTTGAACATAAATAAGCCGCACATGTCTATAAGCCGCAACACCTCGGCCGTCTGCTCTCTCTGTGTTGACCCAGTCTTCAAGCTCATTTTCTAGTTCGGGCCATCTGCTTTTCTTCCCTCTGAAAGCTTTAGTTGTCTTTTTGCACTGAGTCAATTCCTCACGCTGCTGTTTCCAACGTCTTATCATCGACTCATTAAGACCAAGCTCCCGTGCAGCAGCTCTATTTCCTTTTCCAACAGCCAGATCAATCGCCTTCAACTTGAAAGCTGCATCATATGCATTTCTCCGTGTCTTTGCCATGATGGTGACAAAATGACTACCGTAATCAGAACGATGGGAAGTTTGAGAGCGCTCGATTTAATCTAAACAGTAAACAAAAATGTTGTTTGACCTTAACCTGTTCGGCAATTTCATTGGTCTAATGAAAGCTTCATGCCGCCCAAAAAATTGAGCACGTCACAGAATTATTTTTTTGATTTTTTTTTTTTTAGGAAAAAAATTTGGAAGCGGGAAAAATCCATATATTAGCCGCGTCATTGTTTAAGTCCGGAAATTACGGTAAATTAAATTGTCTTTGCCCATTTGATCAATGACCATTTGGTGTTTTAACTAGGCTAGTTAAAAAATGTTACTAGATTTTCCATAAAATCTAACAACATTTTCAATCTCGTTAGATTTTATGGACATTTTCCTAGAAGTCTATTTGAAAATCTAATTTGATTTCATTTACATTTTCTAGATTTTCTTAGAATATAGATGGTGTTTGAGTTTTTCTGAGTGGGCTGATTGTTACAGAGCAAAATAAATCCTCTGTCACAAGTCACTCTTACTGATTTCTCAAATCTAATATGGGAAATGAAGTGGAGAACTATGCCTTTGTCCTCTGGCTAGCCTCAATTCTCCCTCGGAACTTTTCAACTCTGCAGAAAAACAACACCCGTGTTGGATGACCTGAGCACAAATCAAATCTGTGTCAAATTCTGTACAGGCAGGGAAACAGATAAAAATAAATAATAATAATTAAATCAGAAAGACCCATTGAGTTCTTATTTCAGTCTTTTCTGTTACTTAGATTTACGCATTTTAGAACTTTCACTTACATACCTTATTAAAGGAACATTAAAAAGAAAATTCAACTTCATATTCATCATCTCCAGCACCACCCCAACAACAATATATATGAAAATGGCGTGTTTCTATGTTCTGTAGTAAAAAAAGTGAGGAAGATGTGTTTCCAATGACATCAACCAATTCGTAGACAATTAGGAGGCAATTAGTAGGTAATGCCTCCTCATAATTGGTTAAAATCACACGATGCGCACCGATGATGTCATTGGAAACACTTATCTTCCTCCATATCTTTTACTACAGAACATAGATGCTATTTTCACCTATGTTGATGATGAATAGGAAGTTCCTTTAAGGTGCTACCAGTTGCATGGAGAAAAAAGTGTACTCAATAAAAAGAGCTCCAGCTCATTGATAATCTTGACGCTTCTTCCAACAGTTTAATGGGATCTTATTTAACCAATGTTCCTGTCTGAATCGACCATCACTGTGGAATAGGGGGTAATTTGGGACACAGCCCTGACTATGTTTAATGGCTATTCTGCGTTCTCCAGGCCCTGAACATCCAGGGGCGTCTAAAGTTCCTCCATGGCCAGAGCGAGAGGACCAAGGAGGGCAAGGCCTTCCCGCCTCAGCTGGCTCTGTTCGCCCTGGCCTCGCCCTTGCAGCCCCCCACCATCCTGGAGATCCGCACCAAGAACTTAATCTTCAAGACCAAGCACAAGCTGGACTTCACCCCCACTGCCTGCGACGCCAAGTGAGTGACGATAACAGTAGTGGGTCTGTCTAGTGAGCCTTACTGCTGCTAAGCACCTTCAATACATAGGGAACATGACCAATTCACTACAATATTTTACATTGAATTCAAAGCTTGCCGTTTGAATGGTAAATAATTTTATTGTTCACCTCCCCGGGTACTGGAGTTGTGAACAAGCTATTTAGTTAAATCTAGTACAATGCATCACATTTCTTGTGAGATGTATGTTTTAATTGTATGTGGTCCCTGTCAAATAAACCTAATAATTCAAATAATTTCTACATTTTAAGTGGAACCGTCAGCGCAATCTCATCATTTTTGAGATTATAAACTGGGTTGTTCGAGCCCTGAATGCTGATTGTCTGACAGCCGTGGTATATGACAGCCCGTATACCACGGGTATGACAACATACACTGCTCAAAAAAATAAAGGGAACACTTAAACAACACAATGTAACTCCAAGTCAATCACACTTCTGTGAAATCAAACTGTCCACTTAGGAAGCAACACTGATTGACAATAAATTTCACATGCTGTTGTGCAAATGGAATAGACAACAGGGGGAAATTATAGGCAATTAGCAAGACACCCCCAATAAAGGAGTGGTTCTGCAGGTGGGGACCACAGACCACTTCTCAGTTCCTATGCTTCCTGGCTGATGTTTTGGTCACTTTTGAATGCTGGCGGTGCTTTCACTCTAGTGGTAGCATGAGACGGAGTCTACAACCCACACAAGTGGCTCAGGTAGTGCAGCTCATCCAGGATGGCACATCAATGCGAGCTGTGGCAAGAAGGTTTGCTGTGTCTGTCAGCATAGTGTCCAGAGCATGGAGGCGCTACCAGGAGACAGGCCAGTACATCAGGAGACGTGGAGGAGGCCGTAGGAGGGCAACAACCCAGCAGCAGGACCGCTACCTCCGCCTTTGTGCAAGGAGGAGCAGGAGGAGCACTGCCAGAGCCCTGCAAAATGACCTCCAGCAGGCCACAAATGTGCATGTGTCTGCTCAAACGGTCAGAAACAGACTCCATGCGGGTGGTATGAGGGCTCGACGTCCACAGGTGGGGGTTGTGCTTACAGCCCAACACCGTGCAGGACGTTTGGCATTTGCCAGAGAACACCAAGATTGGCAAATTCGCCACTGGCGCCCTGTGCTCTTCACAGATGAAAGCAGGTTCACACTGAGCACGTGACAGACGTGACAGAGTCTGGAGACGCCGTGGAGAATGTTCTGCTGCCTGTAACATCCTCCAGCATGACCGGTTTGGCGGTGGGTCAGTCATGGTGTGGGGTGGCATTTCTTTGGGGGGCCGCACAGCCCTCCATGTGCTCGGCAGAGGTAGCCTGACTGCCATTAGGTACCGAGATGAGATCCTCAGACCCCTTGTGAGACCATATGCTGGTGCGGTTGGCCCTGGGTTCCTCCTAATGCAAGACAATGCTAGACCTCATGTGGCTGGAGTGTGTCAGCAATTCCTGCAAGAGGAAGGCATTGATACTATGGACTGGCCTGCCCGTTCCCCAGACCTGAATCCAATTGAGCACATTTGGGACATGTCTCGCTCCATCCACCAACGCCACGTTGCACCACAGACTGTCCAGGAGTTGGTGGATGCTTTAGTCCAGGTCTGGGAGGAGATCCCTCAGGAGACCATCCGCCACCTCATCAGGAGCACGCCCAGGCGTTGTAGGGAGGTCATACAGGCACGTGGAGGCCACACACACTACTGAGCCTCATTTTGACTTGTTTTAAGGACATTACATCAAAGTTGGATCAGCCTGTAGTGTGGTTTTCCACTTTAATTTTGAGTGTGACTCCAAATCCAGACCTCCATGGGTTGATAAATTGGATTTCCATTGATAATTTTTGTGTGATTCTTTTGTCAGCACATTCAACTATGTAAAGAAAAAAGTATTTAATAAGATTATTTCTTTCATTCAGATCTAGGATGTGTTGTTTAAGTGTTCCCTTTATTTTTTGGAGCAGTATATATTTTTAATGCTCTAATTACATTGGTAACCACTTTATAATAGCAATAAGGCACATTGGGGGTATATTGCCAATATACCACGGCTGAGGGCTGTATCCAGGCACTGCGCTTTGCGTCGTGCCTAAGAACAGCCCTTAGACGTGGTATATTGGCCTTATACCACACCCCCTCGTGCCTTATTGATTAATTATGCGGTTAGATCACAAGTGTGATCTATTGAGAAGTAGGGAAGAGACATGTTTTCATTGTGCATTCTGTGTTTGTCCTGTCCTCCTGTACAGAGGGAAGATGGTGCTGGGTTACACTGAGGCTGAGCTGTGCAACTGTGGCTCAGGATACCAGTTCATCCATGCTGCTGACATGCTGCACTGTGCTGAGAACCACATGAGGAGTAAGACTGCTCTCCTGCTGCACACAGTCCTGTCATGTAGTGTAGTTCATGGAGACTGACAGACCGAGATAAAAAAAAGTGTGGCGCACACTGCATAGTGTACTGCATGTTGAGTTGCACATTCTACATGTTGAGTAGTTCATTCTACAGCCAGTGTCCTGAGGACTTTCTGAACAGATTCATTCCTACAACTTCTAAAAAATGAATGGTGTTTTAAGATAAGATGATAAAACAAGACTGCACTTTTTTAATCCCTGAAGGCAATTTGATTTAGTGAATTTTAGTGACAAGCAGAGGTGTGAACGTTTAAACATTCAAACTTTTATACAAAATTGGGATCCTTAACGTTATGAAATATCCTTGTTTTTTTTGCTAAAATCACAGTGCAGTTAAAATGTTATTTTCCGTGTTATAGCCTAACTAGACGGTAGGCTATAAATGCCTGGGGAAAGTTGTGTAATTTTGAATAAAACTTTAGGCTACTTTGGTGAATTTGCGAAACATGCAAGACAAGACATCATTTTTGCCTGCCCCCTCCTCTCCCCCTCACGCTGGCTCGCCTGCTCTTTATTAATGACGCAAGTGTGCGTTCAGTCTTCGGTCTGTTGTGTGTAGGATATCCTAGCCTATTCATTGGTGATAGGTAAGGCTGGGTGATATGGGCAAAATATCATATCAGGGTATTTTTTTTCAATTGTACGGTATGACGATAATTTATGTTTTTGAATAATAAAAGTTCAGTTTTCTTTCAGTAGTGTGACCCTAGGGTGGCAACACATACATTCTAAGTGATTTCAATGGCTCTTTCTCCATTCTGATTGGTTTATACTGTTCAATTCAACTTCAACCAAAACAAATGAGTGAACTGTTGGAATCATGGAAATAGGATTATTCTAATTCTATAGTTAGAATATAATAGTGGTCAATTTGAATTCAGTGTTGTTTGACATGACAACGAATGAAAATGCCAGGTAAGAGTTATTGTGACGGGGTAGAAACTGTTAAGTGTTTCCTAGGGGACCCTATAATCTTTGGCTACATTGACTGTTCTCTCTTAGCTACTTCACGTAGCTAACATATTCTTGCTTCGCGTATTCCTCTGATTTAGACAACATGCTGATTTAGGTCTACACCATCACTGGTATTATCAGGCTGTATAGCTAATTACGTTTGCTCTGACTCAGTACATTTATTAGCTAGCTAACGATTAGCATTAACTAACAGGATTTAAGGCCAAATTGCTAAGAAAAGACAAAACTAGCTGTTTGCAGATGTAAGAAACACAAACCAATAAGTGTAATTGTAGAACGCTATTGTGTTTATAGTAAGAAGCAAAGTGAAAACAGCATCGTTGTCATCAACATTGTTGCATGTGCTGCATTGCCCATGCAGCCTGGTTGAGGAACAGCAAATGCTCTCCTTGAGTGACAGGGTGCAGGCCTAGGTCTGTCTGAACAGCGGCATGGAGAGAGTGGATAAAGATGACTCAAGTAGTGAAGTAAACTATAAAAATAGACGTTACACAAGGCGTATCACATTTAACAAACCAAACATTCAAATACCGTTATAGAAGCTAAAGTAAAAACCCAAACCGGTCCCTGCATCAATACCGGTATATCGTCAAATACGGTATAGCGCCCAGCCCTGCTTTGCTGAAGTTACGAAACATTGCAAGCCAAGAAATGGCAAGATACAGCATTCCATTACGAGATACAGCTTTTGATTACAGATAGATAGGCCTAGTGCGTGGTTCTGACTGTTTGATTACCGATAGATAGGCCTAGTGCGTGGTTCTGACTGTTTGATTACCGATAGATAGGCCTAGTGCTTGGTTCTGACTGTTTGATTACCGATAGATAGGCCTAGTGCGTGGTTCTGACTGTTTGATTACCGATAGATAGGCCTAGTGCGTGGTTCTGACTGTTTGATTACCGATAGATAGGCCTAGTGCGTGGTTCTGACTGTTTGATTACCGACAGATAGGCCTAGTGCGTGGTTCTGACTGTTTGATTACCGACAGATAGGCCTGGTGCGTGGTTCTGACTGTTTGATTACCGACAGATAGGCCTGGTGCGTGGTTCTGACTGTTTAATTACCGACAGATAGGCCTAGTGCGTGGTTCTGACTGTTTGATTACCGATAGATAGGCCTAGTGCGTGGTTCTGACTGTTTGATTACCGATAGATAGGCCTAGTGCGGGGTTCTGACTGTTTGATTACCGATAGATAGGCCTAGTGCGGGGTTCTGACTGTTTGATTACCGATAGATAGGCCAAGTGCGTGGTTCTGACTGTTTGATTACCGATAGATAGGCCTAGTGCGTGGTTCTGACTGTTTGATTACCGATAGATAGGCCTAGTGCGGGGTTCTGACTGTTTGATTACCGATAGATAGGCCTAGTGCGGGGTTCTGACTGTTTGATTACCGATAGATAGGCCTAGTGCGGGGTTCTGACTGTTTGATTACCGATAGATAGGCCTAGTGCGGGGTTCTGACTGTTTGATTACCGATAGATGGGCCTAGTGCGGGGTTCTGACTGTTTGATTACCGATAGATGGGCCTAGTGCGTGGTTCTGACTGTTTGATTACCGATAGATAGGCCTAGTGCTTGGTTCTGACTGTTTGATTACCGATAGATAGGCCTAGTGCTTGGTTCTGACTGTTTGATTACCGATAGATAGGCCTAGTGCGTGGTTCTGACTGTTTGCCTGGTGGCCGACCTGCCTATAATGTGCGCCTCCTGTCTCCCTGGCCCTCGCTAGCTCTCTATGAATGATGCTAGTGTTTGTGTTCTCAGAAGTTTGGCAACTAATAATTCTCCTCCGTTCCAACAATACTGAATTTTAGGGGTCGATTCTTAGCGCAATCTTAACACTCAGAAACGGGAGTCGACACCTGGAGTCGTCGTGTAAGGAGTCGAGGAATCTATTATTTTGGAGTCGACTCTCCACCATTACGTCATTGTCGTTAACTTTTGAAAAATGGCTGAGAAATTCAAGCGGCAGCAGCGAAGTCCCGTTAAATGAGAAGGAAATGGCAACTTTGCGAAGTGGAATTGAGGTACAGGAATTGTAGTACAGGTGCAATGCTTCACCATCTGAAAGGGATGCACCGTGAGACCCAAACCGTTGCTGGCAGCAGCACAGTTGCATGGTGAATTCACATGAAACGTTATGAATTTTCTGTATCTTTTTTTACAGAAACCGCAAGGAGCAAAATTCTGTTTAAATGTCCCAAAACATTTTAGCCTTATGCCACATCCCTAGTGACTTTTGGGTGATGTTTTTAGTTTATTAGTAAAACTGCATGAATGTCCTATACACATTTCTGCTGTGTAACTTGGTTAATAATGTGTGTCTGTGTGTTTCCATGCCCAGTGATAAAGACCGGAGAGAGTGGGATGACAGTATTCAGGCTGCTGACCAAGCTGACAGGCTGGCTATGGGTGCAGGCTAACGCCAGACTGGTCTATAAGAACGGACGGCCTGAGTGTATCATCGCATCCCAAAGAGTCCTCACGTACGTCTCGACACGCGCGCACACACACACACACACACACAACCTCATTGTTTAATGTCATTCCATTGGGGTGGCAAGTAGCCTAATGGTTAAGAGCAGTGGGCCAAAAGTTTGCTGGTTGGAATCCTTGAGCTGACTAGGTGAAAAAACTGTCGATGTGCCATTGAGCAAAGCACTTAACCCTAATTGCTCCTGTAAGTCACTCTGGATAAGAGCGTCTGCTAAATGACAAAAATGTCATTGTTTTTTAGTGATGAAGAGGGAGAGGACAACCTAAGGAAGCGGAGCCTCCAGCTGCCTTTCAGTTACACCACTGGGGAGGCTCTTCTCTACAACACCAGCTTTCCCAAGACTCTGGTAACAGGGGACTCCTTAGCAGGCGACACCATCGGCTCTGCAGGAAATACCACCAAGAACCAGGATGAAACCCTGGACCCTGACTCACTGCTGGGCTCTCTGTTGAAACAGGACAAGTCTGTCTACTGCTGCTCCCCTCAGACTCAAAACCCGCTCCAACTCCTGCTGAAACAGGACAAGTCCATCTACGTGTGCTGCTCCCCTCACACTCAGAACCAGCTCCAACTCCCTCTCCAACTCCAGGAGGAGGTGGCAGGGGTTCCACAGGAGGAGGTGGCAGGGGTTCCACAGGAGGAGGTGGCAGGGCTTCCACAGGAGGAGTGTGGGGGCATCTTCTCCAGCAGCTGGCAGGAGGGCAGCATCCTCTCTCTGTCGGAGAGAGTCCTCTTCAAGCAGGAGCCCTTGGGGGTGGGGGATGGCGGGGGGATCCACGGCTTCTCATCGGAGGACATGTAACTGATCACTTACTATTTATCTTATGTGTATATGTGTGGTTGCTACTGTTTTTAATAATCTAACCTTGACTGCACTACACATTTCCCAATTGTGACTATAAAGATATTGATTTGATTGACAGAGACGGGGATTTGTGGAGCTTCATGATGAACCTGGGCATCAGTAGGGAGGACCTGGAGCTGTTCCAGCAGGATGAGATGTTCCTCGATGTGGATCTGGACGCTGGCCGAGACGGCCTCCTTCCTGACCTGACAGACGAGATTCTCTCCTACGTACAGGAGTCTCTGAGGAAGAGGTCGGACTGGGGTCAGACTGTGTTCTCTTGCAGGGGGGCTAAGTTAGGGGATCAGGACTATAGCTATCCTACCACGCTATTACACCAACCATCTATGGAACAACCACTAACCTCACAACCACATTCTACTACAGTGCCTCAGTGGCAGTCACAGATACAGCTGCCTGTAGTCCATCCCCTATCAGTTCACCACTATCAGTCTCCACCCCACTACCCACAGCAGCCAATACCGCAGCATTGTTTACACACACAGCCCCACCCACAGACAGCATTGCAGGCAACACAGCAGCAGCAACAGAGCCATCTAAATGGACAGGTATTGCCAACCCAACAGCAGCAGCAGCTGTGTAACAGACTGAAGCACATGCAGGTGACTGGGACGGGTTCAATAACACAAAGACAGAAAGACATCGCCAAGCAGCAGCAGCGGATTCCTCCATTGTTCAACGTGGAGCAGCCAGGGGGGCTCCAGGATCACCATGGCCACCCCCAGCATGGGAACCTCTGCCTGGGGGAAGCTTCCCTGGCCCTCCCCTACAGGAACCAGCTGAACACTTTGTCTGTCAGCCGCTCCTCAGTGCTCTCCTCCTATGTACCCACCACGGGTCTCCAGAGCCAGGGGGTGGACGGAGAGCTCACGCCCCAGAATTTGGATGAGTTGCTGGGCAGCCTGGAGTCCAGTGGTCCCCGGCCGACAGAGGATGGTAGGGGAGCGTCCCAGTGGAGTGTGGTGGAGGCCCTAGGTGTGTTCCAGCAGCAGAGGCACCGCCCTGACGGCCTGGCTCAGTCTCAGGCCACCAGCCAGGGCTGGGCTCAGCATGCCTATCCCCTGGCTATGGGGCTCAGCCAGGTCAACAGAGCAGAGTGGCCATTCACCACACAGGTAAGAAAGGTGACACTAACCTGGGTAGTGTTCATTAGGTATCAAACGGGTAAAATATTGTGAAGCGTAAAAAGGGGCCTACCTGAACTGGTCTAATTAAAAACGCTAATAAATAAAAACGCTAATAAATAAAATATTGTGCCCCATGGAACAAGATCAAATGTATTTATAAAATCATTTTTTACATCAGGAGATGTCACAAACTGCTTATACAGAAACCCAGCCAGAAACCACAGACAGCAAGCAATGCAGATGTAGAAGCACGGGGGCTAGGGCCCTGAACTAATTATGGAAAATGTTAGACCTATGTGCTTTACTTCCTCTAGCTATATGCTCATCATGTGAACGTTGAATACCATTGGCACATACTTACTCGCGCATCAGATTTACCAAGGGAACGAGACTTTAGAAACAGAAAGTCATTATCATTTGACCATTGAAAGCCAGTGGGTATTTACACATCAAGGCAATTTAGACCAGAAAAGGGAGGCTTAGCTAAGTCGGCCATTTCCTCTGTTCCAGTTCCAGAACGGGAGCCTGAAGGAGGCTGGTCCAGCCCCTGGCCCTGTACCCAACCCTGGGTCCTCCAGGGGGGCAGACCATGGACATGCAGCAGCAGGGCAGCCAAAGCACCAGCCTCCTCCCTCTGCTGAGAGCAGGCCCTACCCTGACCTCCCTCTGAGTGGATTCATGTGAGACTGAAGGCCCTCCTCCCTGGAGGCTCCAGAGCCAGACGTTCCAAGGCCAGCCAGCTGCCCCCGGTCCCCCGGAGGGAGCAGAGCCCTGACTGACGACAGCACCACACAACAGAGGCTAGAGGGATAAGGCTCCTCCTGTCTGGCACCCAGCTGCACATGGCTCCCCTGAGACCACTAAGACTGTTTCCAAAATGGGCCCTTGTCAAAAGTAGTGCGCTATATAGGGGATAGGGTACAATTTGGGCTGCAGTCTAAAACAGGAACCAGGGCATGTCTGGGAGTATGGAGGACTTGGACTGGAGAGTTCCCGTGTGGATCATTTTGTTAGAGCTTGGCACTTGCAACGCCAGGGTTGTGGGTTCGATTCCCACGGGGGACCAGTATGAAAATGTATGCACTCACTACTATAAGTCACTCTGGATCAGAGCATTTGCTAAATTACTAAAATGTAAAAGTGAGATTCACATCCAGAGAGACTGTCTGAACGTCAGACAGCAGGCAGAGGGACAGTCAGAGACAGAGATTGTGACAGACAGACGGAGGGAGACCAGAGGAAGTGGATGATCAATCAAATTTATTTATAAAGCACTTCTTACATCAGCTGATGTCATAGTGCTGTACAGAAACCCAGCCTAAAACCCCAAACAGCAAGCAATGCAGGTGTAGAAGCACAGTGGCTAGGAAATACTCCCTAAAAAGGCAGGAACATAGGAAGAAACCCAGAGAGGAACCAGGCTCTGAGAGGTGGCCAGTCCTCTTTAGGCTGTGCCGGGTAGAGATTATAACAGAACATGGCCAAGATGTTCATAGATGACCAGCAGGGTCAAATAATAATAATCACCGTGGTTGTTGAGGGTGCAACAGGTCAGCACCTCAGGAGTAAATGTCAGTTGGCTTTTCATAGCTGATCATTCAGAGTATCTCTACCGCTCCTGCTGTCTCTAGAGAGTTGAAAACAGCAGGTCTGGGACAGGTAGCACGTACGGTGAACAGGTCAGGTATCAATAACCGCATGCAGAACAGATGGAAGTGGAGCAGCATTAAGACCAGGTGGACTGGGGACAGTCCAGAGTCATCAGGCCAGGTAGTGCATAGAAATGTAATGGATTAATGACCTGTTTGAATGTGGACTTGCTTTAAAAAGAAATTCTTCTCAGCCATTTTGTTCATCCAGAAAAACAGTCATGGTTTACTGGTATGTGTGTCAGCATGCCATGTCATGAACCTGATGTAATACTGAACAACCAGTTCTTTCATTGGTCAGTGAGTAAGATGAGATGATGCAGAACTCAAATGTTACCAATCCTCTGGGCCCGTATTCATAAAGTATCTCTGAGTAGGACTGCTGAACTAGGATCAGTGTTTTCTTTTAGATCATAAAGAATATGATTATATGGAGAAGGGGGGTGGATCTGATCCTAGATTAGCACTCCTACTCTGAGACACTTTATGAATACGGAGCCTTGCTTTTAAAGTCCCTGTACTATAGCATTCTGGCTTTTAAAGTCCCCGTACTATAGCAATTACTTTGACAGAATTTATTGTGAATATATATATATATATATATATATATATAAGCCATTGTTTGCTTAGAAATAATCACTTGCATTTAAAGGTGCAGTTGAATGACCATAAGCTATTTGAGCTATCGATGAGATGGAGTATCTGTCTACACTGTGCTTGATATTTTTGTACACAATACATTGACAATCCTACTAAATCATTAAGTAATTTTATGAGTAATTTGCTCACTTTAGTGGACTTCAACCAGCTTTATGGATCCTGTCTATCTGTTCTTCAGCCAACTCGCTTGCATTGCAAGACAGGCAAAGTAATCATAATTTATAGATGAGTTAGTAGTCCAAGACCCAATTACATTTTCTACATCTCAAATAGCACTCTATGCCCTATGTAGTGCACCAGGGCCCATAGGGCTCTTGTCAAAAGTAGTGAACTATATTGTGAATAGGGTGCCATCTGGGTCATTGCCATTGAGTTCAAGTGGCAGATCAATATGTAGATCAAACACATCTAACTTGAAGAAAATCTATGCACTTATTTATGGCAAAATAACCTATTGCACTCTTAGTGAAATTAGAAGACTGTTGTATGTAGCACTTTAAAAAATGTACCTTGTTTAACTGAGCCAATCATGTTCATGTTGCTATGCAGAATAGTGCAGTGGAACAGTAGACCCCTTGTTGTTTGGAGGTCTGTCACTTCATTGACGTAATTCAGTGAAAGTCAGGGTTTATTTAATTTATTTTGTCAAAAGACAAATCAGACTTTGAATATGTTCAAATTCAATCAATGAAAATGTTCAGTTTTGCATTTGTTTGTATTTTGTATGAAATTGTGTACAATTTATGTAATGAGCAGTTTTAGTTAACATGAAATAATAATAAATAAATCATGACAGTGCAGGAAGAGAAAGTTTACTGTTATTCTGTTCTTTCACACGATGATAAATGTTGATCAAGTACAGTTGAAGGGTTTTATTTACACTAGCCCTTGACCAAATACAGTTGAAGGGTTTTATTTATACTGCTGTACAGGGTAGGTTTTCTGTCACAAATAAGTTGGTTAAACGATGTCACAGGTAGGCTTGTAAAGCTACTGGAAATTTACCAAAGTTACTGGAATCTTCTATAATTTTGGTAATTAACAGAATTTATTGCAGTCTATGCTAAGTTCAGTCATTTATACTTTTTTTCTTTTTTTTGTACTTTGGATCCCTTTTTCTCCACAATTTTTGTGATATCCAATTGGTAGTTACAGTCTTGTCACATCGCTGCAACTCCCGTACGGACTCGGGAGAGGCGATGGTCGAGAGCCCTCCGAAACGCGACCCTGCCAAGCCACACTGCTTCTTGACTCACTGCTCGCTTAACCCGGGGTCCAGCCACACCAATGTTTCTGGAGGAAAATCTGGTGACCGTGTCGGCGTGCATGCGCCCGGCCTGCCACAGGAGTCGCTAGAGCGCGATGTGACAAGGACATCCCGGACAAAAAAAAAAAAAAACTTCCCTAACCCATACAACGCTTGGCCAATTGTGCGTTGCCTCATGGGTCTCCCGGTCATGGCCGTCTGCGACACAGATGGGGATCGAGCCCAGATCTGTAGTGACGCCTCAAGCGTATTTAGAGAAAATAGCCTAAGGAAAAAAAGCATCTAATCAACAATGACATTATTATCATTTAACTCTGCAACTCTTTCAACTATTGACTTTTATCACAGCTGCCACCAGTTTGATGGCAAAACATTGATAACAAATACATATTGACATAGTAGCAAAATATATAAAGGATATTTTATGCTGAAACCCTCATATTTAACACTGATGGTATTTGCTAAGTTTGGTTGATATTTAGGAAAATGTTTTAGTGTTGTCATCTTATTTAATTATTTCATATATTTTACATGTGATAAGGCCACACAGTGGGCCAGAGATGATTAGACACCTGTAATAATCTGAAGTACCCAAAATGGCCACTAGATGTGATAAGATTCTTGAAAGTTCCAAACCTTTTTAGAGTGCCCCTAAGTAAAACCCCAACACTGGACAGACAGATACACAGTACAGCTGATACAGCTTTATAACACCCTGAAGAAGAATGAAATGCACCATTCAATAATAAAAATTTTCGATTCAACTTCCACTGTCCTAGAGTGACTCTCACACATCTAGCTTGCTTCAAATCCTCAATTAATGAACCTTGATTAGACTGCAAGCCAAGGCGTTTCTTCCTTTGCACTGTAGCTTTGACAGAGCAGTACCCATGGACTGCAGAGCATGTTGAGTCCTCTCCTCGCAGGCATCCTCCTTCAAGCCCACTCATCCTAAGCTTTATACATGTATTCTCTATGGCTCTGGTCAAAAGTAGTACACAATAAAGGGAATTGGGTGCCATTGGGTATTAGACTGTGAGGGATGAGGCCAGAAACATGACATGTAGTCAGTATTAGACTGTGAGGGATGAGGCCAGAAACATGACATGTAGTCAGTATCAGACTGTGAGGGATGAGGCCAGAAACATGACATGTAGTCAGTATTAGACTGTGAGGGATGAGGCCAGAAACATGACATGTAGTCAGTATCAGACTGTGAGGGATGAGGCCAGAAACATGACATGTAGTCAGTATTAGACTGTGAGGGATGAGGCCAGAAACATGACATGTAGTCAGTATCAGACTCTGGGATGAGGCCAGAAACATGACATGTAGTCAGTATCAGACTCTGGGATGAGGCCAGCAACATGACATGTAGTTAGTATCAGACTCTGGGATGAGGCCAGAAACATGACATGTAGTCAGTATCAGACTCTGGGATGAGGCCAGCAACATGACATGTAGTCAGTATCAGACTCTGGGATGAGGCCAGCAACATGACATGTAGTCAGTATCAGACTCTGGGATGAGGCCAGCAACATGACATGTAGTCAGTATCAGACTCTGGGATGAGGCCAGCAACATGACATGTAGTCAGTATCAGACTCTGGGATGAGGCCAGCAACATGACATGTAGTCAGTATCAGACTCTGGGATGAGGCCAGCAACATGACATGTAGTCAGTATCAGACTCTGGGATGAGGCCAGCAACATGACATGTAGTCAGTATCAGACTCTGGGATGAGGCCAGCAACATGACATGTAGTCAGTATCAGACTCTGGGATGAGGCCAGCAACATGACATGTAGTCAGTATCAGACTCTGGGATGAGGCCAGAAACATGACATGTAGTCAGTATCAGACTCTGGGATGAGGCCAGCAACATGACATGTAGTCAGTATCAGACTCTGGGATGAGGCCAGCAACATGACATGTAGTCAGTATCAGACTCTGGGATGAGACCAGCAACATGACATGTAGTCAGTATCAGACTCTGGGATGAGGCCAGCAACATGACATGTAGTCAGTATCAGACTCTGGGATGAGGCCAGCAACATGACATGTAGTCAGTATCAGACTCTGGGATGAGGCCAGCAACATGACATGTAGTCAGTATCAGACTCTGGGATGAGGCCAGCAACATGACATGTAGTTAGTATCAGACTCTGGGATGAGGCCAGCAACATGACATGTAGTCAGTATCAGACTCTGGGATGAGGCCAGCAACATGACATGTAGTCAGTATCAGACTCTGGGATGAGGCCAGCAACATGACATGTAGTCAGTATCAGACTCTGGGATGAGGCCAGCAACATGACATGTAGTCAGTATCAGACTCTGGGATGAGGCAAGCAACATGACATGTAGTCAGTATCAGACTCTGGGATGAGGCCAGCAACATGACATGTAGTCAGTATCAGACTCTGGGATGAGGCCAGCAACATGACATGTAGTCAGTATCAGACTCTGGGATGAGGCCAGCAACATGACATGTAGTTAGTATCAGACTCTGGGATGAGGCCAGCAACATGACATGTAGTTAGTATCAGACTCTGGGATGAGGCCAGAAACGTGACATGTAGTCAGTATCAGACTCTGGGATGAGGCCAGAAACGTGACATGTAGTCAGTATCAGACTCTGGGATGAGGCCAGCAACATGACATGTAGTCAGTATCAGACTCTGGGATGAGGCCAGCAACATGACATGTAGTCAGTATCAGACTCTGGGATGAGGCCAGCAACATGGCATGTAGTCAGTATCAGACTCTGGGATGAGGCCAGCAACATGACATGTAGTCAGTATCAGACTCTGGGATGAGGCCAGCAACATGACATGTAGTCAGTATCAGACTCTGGGATGAGGCCAGAAACATGACATGTAGTCAGTATCAGACTCTGGGATGAGGCCAGCAACATGACATGAAGTCAGTATCAGACTCTGGGATGAGGCCAGCAACATGACATGTAGTCAGTATCAGACTCTGTGATGAGGCCAGAAACATGACATGTAGTCAGTATCAGACTCTGTGATGAGGCCAGAAACATGACATGTAGTCAGTATCAGACTCTGGGATGAGGCCAGCAACATGACATGTAGTCAGTATCAGACTCTGGGATGAGGCCAGCAACATGACATGTAGTCAGTATTAGACTCTGGGATGAGGCCAGCAACATGACATGTAGTCAGTATTAGACTCTGGGATGAGGCCAGCAACATGACATGTAGTCAGTATTAGACTCTGGGATGAGGCCAGCAACATGACATGTAGTCAGTATTAGAGTGAGGGGTGAGTCCAGCAACATGACATGTAGTCAGTAAGGGGTGAGTCCAGACACAGAGGTCAGTCAGAAGGAGGATTGATTCTGACAAAGGTCTAAAGTCATGTTATGCATTCCAAATGGCACCCTATGGGCTCTGGTCAAAAGTAGTGTACACAAAAGGGAATAGTGTGCCATTTGGGAAGCACCCCATAATGATGGATAAGTGTGTCTTAACTCTTACAACACAGCTACAATATCACTGTTGTTCCCCAGTGATGGTAACTAACCTATATACAGTAGATCACCACTATGATGGTAACTAAGCTATATAGATCACCACTATGATGCTAACTAACCTATATACAGTAGATCATCACTATGATGGTAACTAACCTATACACAGTAGATCATCACTATGATGGTAACTTACCTATATACAGTAGATCATCACTATGATGGTAACTAACCTATAAACAGTAGATCATCACTATGATGGTAACTAACCTATACACAGTAGATCACCACTATGATTGTAACTAACCTATACACAGTAGATCACCAATATGATGGTAACTAACCTATACACAGTAGATCACCAATATGATGGTAACTAACCTATATACAGTAGATCATCACTATGATGGTAACTAACCTATACACAGTAGATCATCACTATGATGGTAACTAACCTATACACAGTAGATCATCACTATGATGGTAACTAACCTATACACAGTAGATCATCACTATGATGGTAACTAACCTATACACAGTAGATCATCACTATGATGGTAACTAACCTATATACAGTAGATCATCACTACAATGGTAACTAACCTATATAGATCACCAATACGATGGTAACTAACCTATATAGATCACCACTATGATGGTAACTAACCTATATACAGTAGATCATCACTATGATGGTAACTAACCTATATAGATCACCACTATGATGGTAACTAACCTATATACAGTAGATCATCACTATGATGGTAACTAACCTATACACAGTAGATCACCACTATGATGGTAACTAACCTATATACAGTAGATCAGCACTATGATTTTAACTAACCTATATCGATCACCACTATGATGGTAACTAACCTATATAGATCACCACTATGATGGTAACTAACCTATATAGATCACCACTATGATGGTAACTAACCTATTTAGATCACCACTATGATGGTAACTAACCTATATAGATCACCACTACAATGGTAACTAACCTATATAGATCACCACTATGATGGTAACTAACCTATATAGATCACCACTATGATGGTAACTAACCTATATAGATCACCACTACAATGGTAACTAACCTATATAGATCACCACTACGATGGTAACTAACCTATATAGATCACCACTACAATGGTAACTAACCTATATAGATCACCACTATGATGGTAACTAACCTATATAGATCACCACTATGATGGTAACTAACCTATATAGATCACCACTACAATGGTAACTAACCTATATAGATCACCACTATGATGGTAACTAACCTATATAGATCACCACTACAATGGTAACTAACCTATATATATCACCACTATGATGGTAAATAACCTATATAGATCACCACTATGATGGTAACTAACCTATGTAGATCACCACTATGATGGTAACTAACCTATATAGATCACCACTACCATGGTAACTAACCTATATAGATCACCACTACCATGGTAACTAACCTATATAGATCACCACTATGATGGTAACTAACCTATATAGATCACCACTATGATGGTAACTAACCTATATAGATCACCACCACAATGGTAACTAACCTATATAGATCACCAATACGATGGTAACTAACCTATATACAGTAGATCACCACTATGATGGTAACTAACCTATATAGATCACCACTTTGATGGTAACTAACCTATATAGATCACCACTATGATGGTAACTAACATATATACAGTAGATCAACACTATGATGGTAACTAACCTATGTAGATCACCACTATGATGGTAACTAACCTATATAGATCACCACTACCATGGTAACTAACCTATATAGATCACCAATACGATGGTAACTAACCTATATACAGTAGATCACCACTATTATGGTAACTAACCTATATAGATCACCACTATGATGGTAACTAACCTATATAGATCACCACTATGATGGTAACTAACCTATGTAGATCACCACAATCATGGTAACTAACCTATATAGATCACCACTATGATGGTAACTAACCTATATAGATCACCACTACCATGGTAACTAACCTATATAGATCACCAATACGATGGTAACTAACCTATATACAGTAGATCATCACTATGATGGTAACTAACCTATATACAGTAGATCATCACTATGATGGTAACTAACCTATACACAGTAGATCATCACTATGATGGTAACTAACCTATACAGAGTAGATCATCACTATGATGGTAACTAACCTATATACAGTAGATCATCACTACAATGGTAACTAACCTATATAGATCACCAATACGATGGTAACTAACCTATACAGATCACCACTATGATGGTAAATAACCTATATACAGTAGATCATCACTATGATGGTAACTAACCTATATAGATCACCACTATGATGGTAACTAACCTATATACAGTAGATCATCACTATGATGGTAACTAACCTATACACAGTAGATCACCACTATGATGGTAACTAACCTATATACAGTAGATCAGCACTATGATTTTAACTAACCTATATCGATCACCACTATGATGGTAACTAACCTATATAGATCACTACTATGATGGTAACTAACCTATATAGATCACCACTATGATGGTAACTAACCTATATACAGTAGATCATCACTATGATGGTAACTAACCTATAATGATCACCACTATCATCGTAACTAACCTATATAGATCACCACTATGATGGTAACTAACCTATATAGATCACCACTATGATGGTAACTAACCTATATACAGTAGATCATCACTATGATGGTAACTAACCTATATAGATCACCACTATGATGGTAACTAACCTATATACAGTAGATCACCACTATGATGGTAACTAACCTATATACAGTAGATCATCACTATGATGGTAACTAACCTATATACAGTAGATCATCACTACGATGGTAACTAACCTATACACAGTAGATCACCAATATGATGGTAACTAACCTATATACAGTAGATCATCACTATGATGGTAACTAACCTATAGACAGTAGATCATCACTATGATGGTAACTAACCTATACACAGTAGATCATCACTATGATGGTAACTAACCTATATACAGTAGATCATCACTACAATGGTAACTAACCTATATAGATCACCAATACGATGGTAACTAACCTAAATAGATCACCACTATGATGGTAACTAACCTATATACAGTAGATAATCACTATGATGGTAACTAACCTATATAGATCACCACTATGATGGTAACTAACCTATATACAGTAGATCATCACTATGATGGTAACTAACCTATACACAGTAGATCACCACTATGATGGTAACTAACCTATATACAGTAGATCAGCACTATGATTTTAACTAACCTATATCGATCACCACTATGATGGTAACTAACCTATATAGATCACCACTATGATGGTAACTAACCTATATAGATCACCACTATGATGGTAACTAACCTATATAGATCACCACTATGATGGTAACTAACCTAAATAGATCACCACTACAATGGTAACTAACCTATATAGATCACCACTATGATGGTAACTAACCTATATAGATCACCACTATGATGGTAACTAACCTATATAGATCACCACCACAATGGTAACTAACCTATATAGATCACCACTATGATGGTAACAAACCTATATAGATCACCACTACAATGGTAACTAACCTATATAGATCACCACTACGATGGTAACTAACCTATATAGATCACCACTACAATGGTAACTAACCTATATAGATCACCACTATGATGGTAACTAACCTATATACAGTAGATCACCACTATGATGGTAACTAACCTATATAGATCACCACTTTGATAGTAACTAACCTATATAGATCACCACTATGATGGTAACTAACCTATATAGATCACCACCACAATGGTAACTAACCTATATAGATCACCACTATGATGGTAACTAACCTATATAGATCACCACTACAATGGTAACTAACCTATATAGATCACCACTACAATGGTAACTAACCTATATAGATCACCACTATGATGGTAACTAACCTATATAGATCACCACTATGATGGTAACTAACCTATATAGATCACCACTACAATGGTAACTAACCTATATAGATCACCACTATGATGGTAACTAACCTATATAGATCACCACTACAATGGTAACTAACCTATATATATCACCACTATGATGGTAAATAACCTATATAGATCACCACTATGATGGTAACTAACCTATATAGATCACCACTATGATGGTAACTAACCTATATAGATCACCACTACCATGGTAACTAACCTATATAGATCACCAATACGATGGTAACTAACCTATATACAGTAGATCACCACTATGATGGTAACTAACCTATATAGATCACCACTTTGATGGTAACTAACCTATATAGATCACCACTATGATGGTAACTAACATATATACAGTAGATCAACACTATGATGGTAACTAACCGATATAGATCACCACTATGATGGAAACTAACCTATATAGATCACCACTATGATGGTAACTAACCTATATAGATCACCACTATGAAGGTAACTAACCTATATAGATCACCACTACCATGGTAACTAACCTATATAGATCACCACTATCATGGTAACTAACCTATATAGATCACCACTATCATGGTAACTAACCTATATAAATCACCACTACCATGGTAACTAACCTATATAAATCACCACTATGATGGTAACTAGCATATATAGATCATCACTATGATGGTAACTAATCTATATAGACCACCTATATGATGGTAACTAACCTATGTAGATCACCACTATGATGGAAACTAACCTATATAGATCACCACTATGATGGTAACTAACCTATATAGATCACCACTATGATGGTAACTAACCTATATAGATCACCACTATGATGGTAACTAACCTATATAGATCACCACTACCATGGTAACTAACCTATATAGATCCCCACTATCATGGTAACTAACCTATATAGATCACCACTATCATGGTAACTAACCTATATAGATCACCACTACCATGGTAACTAACCTATATAGATCACCACTATGATGGTAACTAACCTATATAGATCACCACTATGATGGTAACTAACCTATATAGACCACCTATATGATGGTAACTAACCTATATAGATCACCACTATGATGGTAACTAACCTATATAGATCACCACTACCATGGTAACTAACCTATATAGATCACCACTATGATGGTAACTGACCTATATAGATCACCACTATGATGGTAACTAACCTATATAGATCACCACTATGATGGTAACTAACCTATATAGATCACCACTACCATGGTAACTAACCTATATAGATCACCACTATGATGGTAACTAACCTATATAGATCACCACTATGATGGTAACTAACCTATATAGATCACCACTACCATGGTAACTAACCTATATAGATCACCACTATGATGGTAACTAACCTATATAGATCACCACTACCATGGTAACTAACCTATATAGATCACCACTACCATGGTAACTAACCTATATAGATCACCACTATGATGGTAACTAACCTATATAGATCACCACTATGATGGTAACTAACCTATATAGATCACCACTATGATGGTAACTAACCTATATAGATCACCACTACCATGCTAACTAACCTATATAGATCACCACTACCATGGTAACTAACCTATATAGATCACCACTACCATGGTAACTAACCTATATAGATCACCACTATGATGGTAACTAACCTATATAGATCATGACTATGATGGTAACTAACCTATATAGACCACCTATATGATGGTAACTAACCTATATAGATCACCACTATGATGGTAACTTACCTATATAGATCACCACTACCATGGTAACTAACCTATATAGATCACCACTATGATGGTAACTGACCTATATAGATCACCACTATGATGGTAACTAACCTATATAGATCACCACTATGATGGTAACTAACCTATATAGATCACCACTACCATGGTAACTAACCTATATAGATCACCACTTTGATGGTAACTAACCTATATAGATCACCACTATGATGGTAACTAACCTATATAGATCACCACTACCATGGTAACTAACCTATATAGATCACCACTATGATGGTAACTAACCTATATAGATCACCACTACCATGGTAACTAACCTATATAGATCACCACTACCATGGTAACTAACCTATATAGATCACCACTATGATGGTAACTAACCTATATAGATCACCACTATGATGGTAACTAACCTATATAGATCACCACTATGATGGTAACTAACCTATATAGATCACCACTACCATGGTAACTAACCTATATAGATCACCACTATGATGGTAACTAACCTATATACATCACCACTATCATGGTAACTAACCTATATAGATCACCACTATCATGGTAACTAACCTATATAGATCACCACTACCATGGTAACTAACCTATATAGATCACCACTACCATGGTAACTAACCTATATAGATCACCACTATGATGGTAACTAACCTATATAGATCATGACTATGATGGTAACTAACCTATATAGACCACCTATATGATGGTAACTAACCTATATAGATCACCACTATGATGGTAACTTACCTATATAGATCACCACTTCCATGGTAACTAACCTATATTAATCACCACTATGATGGTAACTGACCTATATAGATCACCACTATGATGGTAACTAACCTATATAGATCACCACTATGATGGTAACTAACCTATATAGATCACCACTACCATGGTAACTAACCTATATAGATCACCACTATGATGGTAACTAACCTATATAGATCACCACTATGATGGTAACTAACCTATATAGATCACCACTACCATGGTAACTAACCTATATAGATCACCACTATGATGGTAACTAACCTATATAGATCACCACTACCATGGTAACTAACCTATATAGATCACCACTACCATGGTAACTAACCTATATAGATCACCACTATGATGGTAACTAACCTATATAGATCACCACTATGATGGTAACTAACCTATATAGATCACCACTATGATGGTAACTAACCTATATAGATCACCACTACCATGGTAACTAACCTATATAGATCACCACTATGATGGTAACTAACCTATATAGATCACCACTACCATGGTAACTAACCTATATAGATCACCACTATGATGGTAACTAACCTATATAGATCACCACTATGATGGTAACTAACCTATATAGATCACCACTACCATGGTAACTAACCTATATAGATCACCACTATGATGGTAACTAACCTATATAGATCACCACTATGATGGTAACTAACCTATATAGATCACCACTATGATGGTAACTAACCTATATAGATCATCACTATGATGGTAACTAACCTATATAGATCACCACTATGATGGTAACTAACCTATGTAGATCACCACAATCATGGTAACTAACCTATATAGATCACCACTATGATGGTAACTAACCTATATAGATCACCACTACCATGGTAACTAACCTATATAGATCACCATTACGATGGTAACTAACCTATATACAGTAGATCATCACTATGATGGTAACTAACCTATATACAGTAGATCATCACTATGATGGTAACTAACCTATATACAGTAGATCATCACTATGATGGTAACTAACCTATACACAGTAGATCACCACTATGATGGTAACTAACCTATATACAGTAGATCAGCACTATGATTTTAACTAACCCATATCGATCACCACTATGATGGTAACTAACCTATATAGATCACCACTATGATGGTAACTAACCTATATAGATCACCACTATGATGGTAACTAACCTATATAGATCACCACTATGATGGTAACTAACCTAAATAGATCACCACTACAATGGTAACTAACCTATATAGATCACCACTATGATGGTAACTAACCTATATAGATCACCACTATGATGGTAACTAACCTATATAGATCACCACCACAATGGTAACTAACCTATATAGATCACCACTATGATGGTAACAAACCTATATAGATCACCACTACAATGGTAACTAACCTATATAGATCACCACTACGATGGTAACTAACCTATATAGATCACCACTACAATGGTAACTAACCTATATAGATCACCACTATGATGGTAACTAACCTATATACAGTAGATCACCACTATGATGGTAACTAACCTATATAGATCACCACTTTGATAGTAACTAACCTATATAGATCACCACTATGATGGTAACTAACCTATATAGATCACCACCACAATGGTAACTAACCTATATAGATCACCACTATGATGGTAACTAACCTATATAGATCACCACTACAATGGTAACTAACCTATATAGATCACCACTACAATGGTAACTAACCTATATAGATCACCACTATGATGGTAACTAACCTATATAGATCACCACTATGATGGTAACTAACCTATATAGATCACCACTACAATGGTAACTAACCTATATAGATCACCACTATGATGGTAACTAACCTATATAGATCACCACTACAATGGTAACTAACCTATATATATCACCACTATGATGGTAAATAACCTATATAGATCACCACTATGATGGTAACTAACCTATGTAGATCACCACTATGATGGTAACTAACCTATATAGATCACCACTACAATGGTAACTAACCTATATAGATCACCACTATGATGGTAACTAACCTATATAGATCACCACTATGATGGTAACTAACCTATATAGATCACCACTACAATGGTAACTAACCTATATAGATCACCAATACGATGGTAACTAACCTATATACAGTAGATCACCACTATGATGGTAACTAACCTATATAGATCACCACTTTGATGGTAACTAACCTATATAGATCACCACTATGATGGTAACTAACATATATACAGTAGATCAACACTATGATGGTAACTAACCTATATAGATCACCACTATGATGGAAACTAACCTATATAGATCACCACTATGATGGTAACTAACCTATATAGATCACCAATATGAAGGTAACTAACCTATATAGATCACCACTATGATGGTAACTAACCTATATAGATCACCACTACCATGGTAACTAACCTATATAGATCACCACTATCATGGTAACTAACCTATATAGATCACCACTATCATGGTAACTAACCTATATAGATCACCACTACCATGGTAACTAACCTATATAGATCACCACTACCATGGTAACTAACCTATATAAATCACCACTATGATGGTAACTAACATATATAGATCATCACTATGATGGTAACTAACCTATATAGACCACCTATATGATGGTAACTAACCTATGTAGATCACCACTATGATGGAAACTAACCTATATAGATCACCACTATGATGGTAACTAACCTATATAGATCACCACTATGATGGTAACTAACCTATATAGATCACCACTATGATGGTAACTAACCTATATAGATCACCACTACCATGGTAACTAACCTATATAGATCACCACTATCATGGTAACTAACCTATAGATCACCACTATCATGGTAACTAACCTATATAGATCACCACTACCATGGTAACTAACCTATATAGATCACCACTACCATGGTAACTAACCTATATAGATCATGACTATGATGGTAACTAACCTATATAGACCACCTATATGATGGTAACTAACCTATATAGATCACTACTATGATGGTAACTAACCTATATAGATCACCACTACCATGGTAACTAACCTATATAGATCACCACTATGATGGTAACTGACCTATATAGATCACCACTATGATGGTAACTAACCTATATAGATCACCACTATGATGGTAACTAACCTATATAGATCACCACTATGATGGTAACTAACCTATATAGATCACCACTATGATGGTAACTAACCTATATAGATCACCACTACCATGGTAACTAACCTATATAGATCACCACTATGATGGTAACTAACCTATATAGATCACCACTATGATGGTAACTAACCTATATAGATCACCACTACCATGGTAACTAACCTATATAGATCACCACTATGATGGTAACTAACCTATATAGATCACCACTATGATGGTAACTAACCTATATATATCACCACTACCATGGTAACTAACCTATATAGATCACCACTATGATGGTAACTAACCTATATAGATCACCACTATGATGGTAACTAACCTATATAGATCACCACTATGATGGTAACTAACCTATATAGATCATCACTATGATGGTAACTAACCTATATAGATCACCACTATGATGGTAACTAACCTATGTAGATCACCACAATCATGGTAACTAACCTATATAGATCACCACTATGATGGTAACTAACCTATATAGATCACCACTACCATGGTAACTAACTTATATAGATCACCAATACGATGGTAACTAACCTATATACAGTAGATCATCACTATGATGGTAACTAACCTATATACAGTAGATCATCACTATGATGGTAACTAACCTATACACAGTAGATCATCACTATGATGGTAACTAACCTATACACAGTAGATCATCACTACGATGGTAACTAACCTATATACAGTAGATCATCACTACAATGGTAACTAACCTATATAGATCACCAATACGATGGTAACTAACCTATATAGATCACCACTATGATGGTAACTGACCTATATAGATCACCACTATGATGGTAACTAACCTATATAGATCACCACTATGATGGTAACTAACCTATATAGATCACCACTACCATGGTAACTAACCTATATAGATCACCACTATGATGGTAACTAACCTATATAGATCACCACTATGATGGTAACTAACCTATATAGATCACCACTACCATGGTAACTAACCTATATAGATCGCCACTATGATGGTAACTAACCTATATAGACCACCTATATGATGGTAACTAACCTATATAGATCACCACTATGATGGTAACTAACCTATATAGATCACCACTATGATGGTAACTAACCTATATAGATCACCACTATGATGGTAACTAACCTATATAGATCACCACTATGATGGTAACTAACCTATATAGATCACCACTACCATGGTAACTAACCTATATAGATCACCACTATGATGGTAACTAACCTATATAGATCACCACTATGATGGTAACTAACCTATATAGATCACCACTACCATGGTAACTAACCTATATAGATCACCACTATGATGGTAACTAACCTATATAGATCACCACTACCATGGTAACTAACCTATATAGATCACCACTACCATGGTAACTAACCTATATAGATCACCACTATGATGGTAACTAACCTATATAGATCACCACTATGATGGTAACTAACCTATATAGATCACCACTACCATGGTAACTAACCTATATAGATCACCACTATGATGGTAACTAACCTATATAGATCACCACTACCATGGTAACTAACCTATATAGATCACCACTATGATGGTAACTAACCTATATAGATCACCACTATGATGGTAACTAACCTATATAGATCACCACTACCATGGTAACTAACCTATATAGATCACCACTATGATGGTAACTAACCTATATAGATCACCACTATGATGGTAACTAACCTATATAGATCACCACTATGATGGTAACTAACCTATATAGATCATCACTATGATGGTAACTAACCTATATAGATCACCACTATGATGGTAACTAACCTATGTAGATCACCACAATCATGGTAACTAACCTATATAGATCACCACTATGATGGTAACTAACCTATATAGATCACCACTACCATGGTAACTAACCTATATAGATCACCAATACGATGGTAACTAACCTATATACAGTAGATCATCACTATGATGGTAACTAACCTATATACAGTAGATCATCACTATGATGGTAACTAACCTATACACAGTAGATCATCACTATGATGGTAACTAACCTATACACAGTAGATCATCACTACGATGGTAACTAACCTATATACAGTAGATCATCACTACAATGGTAACTAACCTATATAGATCACCAATACGATGGTAACTAACCTATATAGATCACCACTATGATGGTAACTGACCTATATAGATCACCACTATGATGGTAACTAACCTATATAGATCACCACTATGATGGTAACTAACCTATATAGATCACCACTACCATGGTAACTAACCTATATAGATCACCACTATGATGGTAACTAACCTATATAGATCACCACTACCATGGTAACTAACCTATATAGATCACCACTACCATGGTAACTAACCTATATAAATCACCACTATGATGGTAACTAACATATATAGATCATCACTATGATGGTAACTAACCTATATAGACCACCTATATGATGGTAACTAACCTATGTAGATCACCACTATGATGGAAACTAACCTATATAGATCACCACTATGATGGTAACTAACCTATATAGATCACCACTATGATGGTAACTAACCTATATAGATCATCACTATGATGGTAACTAACCTATATAGATCACCACCACAATGGTAACTAACCTATATAGATCACCACTATGATGGTAACTAACCTATATAGATCACCACTACAATGGTAACTAACCTATATAGATCACCACTACCATGGTAACTAACCTATATAGATCATGACTATGATGGTAACTAACCTATATAGACCACCTATATGATGGTAACTAACCTATATAGATCACTACTATGATGGTAACTAACCTATATAGATCACCACTACCATGGTAACTAACCTATATAGATCACCACTATGATGGTAACTGACCTATATAGATCACCACTATGATGGTAACTAACCTATATAGATCACCACTATGATGGTAACTAACCTATATAGATCACCACTATGATGGTAACTAACCTATATAGATCACCACTATGATGGTAACTAACCTATATAGATCACCACTACCATGGTAACTAACCTATATAGATCACCACTATGATGGTAACTAACCTATATAGATCACCACTATGATGGTAACTAACCTATATAGATCACCACTACCATGGTAACTAACCTATATAGATCACCACTATGATGGTAACTAACCTATATAGATCACCACTATGATGGTAACTAACCTATATAGATCACCACTACCATGGTAACTAACCTATATAGATCACCACTATGATGGTAACTAACCTATATAGATCACCACTACCATGGTAACTAACCAATATAGATCACCACTATGATGGTAACTAACCTATATAGATCACCACTATGATGGTAACTAACCTATATAGATCACCACTACCATGGTAACTAACCTATATAGATCACCACTATGATGGTAACTAACCTATATAGATCACCACTATGATGGTAACTAACCTATATAGATCACCACTATGATGGTAACTAACCTATATAGATAATCACTATGATGGTAACTAACCTATATAGATCACCACCACAATGGTAACTAACCTATATAGATCACCACTATGATGGTAACTAACCTATATAGATCACCACTACAATGGTAACTAACCTATATAGATCACCACTACAATGGTAACTAACCTATATAGGTCACCACTATGATGGTAACTAACCTATATAGATCACCACTATGATGGTAACTAACCTATATAGATCACCACTACAATGGTAACTAAACTATATAGATCACCACTATGATGGTAACTAACCTATATACAGTAGATCACCACTATGATGGTAACTAACCTATATAGATCACCACTTTGATAGTAACTAACCTATATAGATCACCACTATGATGGTAACTAACCTATATAGATCACCACCACAATGGTAACTAACCTATATAGATCACCACTATGATGGTAACTAACCTATATAGATCACCACTACAATGGTAACTAACCTATATAGATCACCACTACAATGGTAACTAACCTATATAGATCACCACTATGATGGTAACTAACCTATATAGATCACCACTATGATGGTAACTAACCTATATAGATCACCACTACAATGGTAACTAACCTATATAGATCACCACTATGATGGTAACTAACCTATATAGATCACCACTACAATGGTAACTAACCTATATATATCACCACTATGATGGTAAATAACCTATATAGATCACCACTATGATGGTAACTAACCTATGTAGATCACCACTATGATGGTAACTAACCTATATAGATCACCACTACAATGGTAACTAACCTATATAGATCACCACTATGATGGTAACTAACCTATATAGATCACCACTATGATGGTAACTAACCTATATAGATCACCACTACAATGGTAACTAACCTATATAGATCACCAATACGATGGTAACTAACCTATATACAGTAGATCACCACTATGATGGTAACTAACCTATATAGATCACCACTTTGATGGTAACTAACCTATATAGATCACCACTATGATGGTAACTAACATATATACAGTAGATCAACACTATGATGGTAACTAACCTATATAGATCACCACTATGATGGAAACTAACCTATATAGATCACCACTATGATGGTAACTAACCTATATAGATCACCACTATGAAGGTAACTAACCTATATAGATCACCACTATGATGGTAACTAACCTATATAGATCACCACTACCATGGTAACTAACCTATATAGATCACCACTATCATGGTAACTAACCTATATAGATCACACCTATCATGGTAACTAACCTATATAGATCACCACTACCATGGTAACTAACCTATATAGATCACCACTACCATGGTAACTAACCTATATAGATCACCACTATGATGGTAACTAACCTATATAGATCATGACTATGATGGTAACTAACCTATATAGACCACCTATATGATGGTAACTAACCTATATAGATCACCACTATGATGGTAACTAACCTATATAGATCACCACTATGATGGTAACTGACCTATATAGATCACCACTATGATGGTAACTAACCTATATAGATCACCACTATGATGGTAACTAACCTATATAGATCACCACTACCATGGTAACTAACCTATATAGATCACCACTATGATGGTAACTAACCTATATATATCACCATTATGATGGTAACTAACCTATATAGATCACCACTACCATGGTAACTAACCTATATAGATCACCACTATGATGGTAACTAACCTATATAGATCACCACTACCATGGTAACTAACCTATATAGATCACCACTTTGATAGTAACTAACCTATATAGATCACCACTATGATGGTAACTAACCTATATAGATCACCACCACAATGGTAACTAACCTATATAGATCACCACTATGATGGTAACTAACCTATATAGATCACCACTACAATGGTAACTAACCTATATAGATCACCACTACAATGGTAACTAACCTATATAGATCACCACTATGATGGTAACTAACCTATATAGATCACCACTATGATGGTAACTAACCTATATAGATCACCACTACAATGGTAACTAACCTATATAGATCACCACTATGATGGTAACTAACCTATATAGATCACCACTACAATGGTAACTAACCTATATATATCACCACTATGATGGTAAATAACCTATATAGATCACCACTATGATGGTAACTAACCTATGTAGATCACCACTATGATGGTAACTAACCTATATAGATCACCACTACAATGGTAACTAACCTATATAGATCACCACTATGATGGTAACTAACCTATATAGATCACCACTATGATGGTAACTAACCTATATAGATCACCACTACAATGGTAACTAACCTATATAGATCACCAATACGATGGTAACTAACCTATATACAGTAGATCACCACTATGATGGTAACTAACCTATATAGATCACCACTTTGATGGTAACTAACCTATATAGAGCACCACTATGATGGTAACTAACATATATACAGTAGATCAATACTATGATGGTAACTAACCTATATAGATCACCACTATGATGGAAACTAACCTATATAGATCACCACTATGATGGTAACTAACCTATATAGATCACCACTATGAAGGTAACTAACCTATATAGATCACCACTATGATGGTAACTAACCTATATAGATCACCACTACCATGGTAACTAACCTATATAGATCACCACTATCATGGTAACTAACCTATATAGATCACCACTATCATGGTAACTAACCTATATAGATCACCACTACCATGGTAACTAACCTATATAGATCACCACTACCATGGTAACTAACCTATATAGATCACCACTATGATGGTAACTAACCTATATAGATCATGACTATGATGGTAACTAACCTATATAGACCACCTATATGATGGTAACTAACCTATATAGATCACCACTATGATGGTAACTAACCTATATAGATCACCACTATGATGGTAACTGACCTATATAGATCACCACTATGATGGTAACTAACCTATATAGATCACCACTATGATGGTAACTAACCTATATAGATCACCACTACCATGGTAACTAACCTATATAGATCACCACTATGATGGTAACTAACCTATATAGATCACCACTATGATGGTAACTAACCTATATAGATCACCACTACCATGGTAACTAACCTATATAGATCACCACTATGATGGTAACTAACCTATATAGATCACCACTATGATGGTAACTAACCTATATAGATCACCACTATGATGGTAACTAACCTATATAGATCATCACTATGATGGTAACTAACCTATATAGATCACCACTATGATGGTAACTAACCTATGTAGATCACCACAATCATGGTAACTAACCTATATAGATCACCACTATGATGGTAACTAACCTATATAGATCACCACTACCATGGTAACTAACCTATATAGATCACCAATACGATGGTAACTAACCTATATACAGTAGATCATCACTATGATGGTAACTAACCTATATACAGTAGATCATCACTATGATGGTAACTAACCTATACACAGTAGATCATCACTATGATGGTAACTAACCTATACACAGTAGATCATCACTACGATGGTAACTAACCTATATACAGTAGATCATCACTACAATGGTAACTAACCTATATAGATCACCAATACGATGGTAACTAACCTATATAGATCACCACTATGATGGTAACTGACCTATATAGATCACCACTATGATGGTAACTAACCTATATAGATCACCACTATGATGGTAACTAACCTATATAGATCACCACTACCATGGTAACTAACCTATATAGATCACCACTATGATGGTAACTAACCTATATAGATCACCACTACCATGGTAACTAACCTATATAGATCACCACTACCATGGTAACTAACCTATATAAATCACCACTATGATGGTAACTAACATATATAGATCATCACTATGATGGTAACTAACCTATATAGACCACCTATATGATGGTAACTAACCTATGTAGATCACCACTATGATGGAAACTAACCTATATAGATCACCACTATGATGGTAACTAACCTATATAGATCACCACTATGATGGTAACTAACCTATATAGATCATCACTATGATGGTAACTAACCTATATAGATCACCACCACAATGGTAACTAACCTATATAGATCACCACTATGATGGTAACTAACCTATATAGATCACCACTACAATGGTAACTAACCTATATAGATCACCACTACCATGGTAACTAACCTATATAGATCATGACTATGATGGTAACTAACCTATATAGACCACCTATATGATGGTAACTAACCTATATAGATCACTACTATGATGGTAACTAACCTATATAGATCACCACTACCATGGTAACTAACCTATATAGATCACCACTATGATGGTAACTGACCTATATAGATCACCACTATGATGGTAACTAACCTATATAGATCACCACTATGATGGTAACTAACCTATATAGATCACCACTATGATGGTAACTAACCTATATAGATCACCACTATGATGGTAACTAACCTATATAGATCACCACTACCATGGTAACTAACCTATATAGATCACCACTATGATGGTAACTAACCTATATAGATCACCACTATGATGGTAACTAACCTATATAGATCACCACTACCATGGTAACTAACCTATATAGATCACCACTATGATGGTAACTAACCTATATAGATCACCACTATGATGGTAACTAACCTATATAGATCACCACTACCATGGTAACTAACCTATATAGATCACCACTATGATGGTAACTAACCTATATAGATCACCACTACCATGGTAACTAACCAATATAGATCACCACTATGATGGTAACTAACCTATATAGATCACCACTATGATGGTAACTAACCTATATAGATCACCACTACCATGGTAACTAACCTATATAGATCACCACTATGATGGTAACTAACCTATATAGATCACCACTATGATGGTAACTAACCTATATAGATCACCACTATGATGGTAACTAACCTATATAGATAATCACTATGATGGTAACTAACCTATATAGATCACCACCACAATGGTAACTAACCTATATAGATCACCACTATGATGGTAACTAACCTATATAGATCACCACTACAATGGTAACTAACCTATATAGATCACCACTACAATGGTAACTAACCTATATAGGTCACCACTATGATGGTAACTAACCTATATAGATCACCACTATGATGGTAACTAACCTATATAGATCACCACTACAATGGTAACTAAACTATATAGATCACCACTATGATGGTAACTAACCTATATACAGTAGATCACCACTATGATGGTAACTAACCTATATAGATCACCACTTTGATAGTAACTAACCTATATAGATCACCACTATGATGGTAACTAACCTATATAGATCACCACCACAATGGTAACTAACCTATATAGATCACCACTATGATGGTAACTAACCTATATAGATCACCACTACAATGGTAACTAACCTATATAGATCACCACTACAATGGTAACTAACCTATATAGATCACCACTATGATGGTAACTAACCTATATAGATCACCACTATGATGGTAACTAACCTATATAGATCACCACTACAATGGTAACTAACCTATATAGATCACCACTATGATGGTAACTAACCTATATAGATCACCACTACAATGGTAACTAACCTATATATATCACCACTATGATGGTAAATAACCTATATAGATCACCACTATGATGGTAACTAACCTATGTAGATCACCACTATGATGGTAACTAACCTATATAGATCACCACTACAATGGTAACTAACCTATATAGATCACCACTATGATGGTAACTAACCTATATAGATCACCACTATGATGGTAACTAACCTATATAGATCACCACTACAATGGTAACTAACCTATATAGATCACCAATACGATGGTAACTAACCTATATACAGTAGATCACCACTATGATGGTAACTAACCTATATAGATCACCACTTTGATGGTAACTAACCTATATAGATCACCACTATGATGGTAACTAACATATATACAGTAGATCAACACTATGATGGTAACTAACCTATATAGATCACCACTATGATGGAAACTAACCTATATAGATCACCACTATGATGGTAACTAACCTATATAGATCACCACTATGAAGGTAACTAACCTATATAGATCACCACTATGATGGTAACTAACCTATATAGATCACCACTACCATGGTAACTAACCTATATAGATCACCACTATCATGGTAACTAACCTATATAGATCACACCTATCATGGTAACTAACCTATATAGATCACCACTACCATGGTAACTAACCTATATAGATCACCACTACCATGGTAACTAACCTATATAGATCACCACTATGATGGTAACTAACCTATATAGATCATGACTATGATGGTAACTAACCTATATAGACCACCTATATGATGGTAACTAACCTATATAGATCACCACTATGATGGTAACTAACCTATATAGATCACCACTATGATGGTAACTGACCTATATAGATCACCACTATGATGGTAACTAACCTATATAGATCACCACTATGATGGTAACTAACCTATATAGATCACCACTACCATGGTAACTAACCTATATAGATCACCACTATGATGGTAACTAACCTATATATATCACCATTATGATGGTAACTAACCTATATAGATCACCACTACCATGGTAACTAACCTATATAGATCACCACTATGATGGTAACTAACCTATATAGATCACCACTACCATGGTAACTAACCTATATAGATCACCACTTTGATAGTAACTAACCTATATAGATCACCACTATGATGGTAACTAACCTATATAGATCACCACCACAATGGTAACTAACCTATATAGATCACCACTATGATGGTAACTAACCTATAGATCACCACTACAATGGTAACTAACCTATATAGATCACCACTACAATGGTAACTAACCTATATAGATCACCACTATGATGGTAACTAACCTATATAGATCACCACTATGATGGTAACTAACCTATATAGATCACCACTACAATGGTAACTAACCTATATAGATCACCACTATGATGGTAACTAACCTATATAGATCACCACTACAATGGTAACTAACCTATATAGATCACCACTATGATGGTAAATAACCTATATAGATCACCACTATGATGGTAACTAACCTATGTAGATCACCACTATGATGGTAACTAACCTATATAGATCACCACTACAATGGTAACTAACCTATATAGATCACCACTATGATGGTAACTAACCTATATAGATCACCACTATGATGGTAACTAACCTATATAGATCACCACTACAATGGTAACTAACCTATATAGATCACCAATACGATGGTAACTAACCTATATACAGTAGATCACCACTATGATGGTAACTAACCTATATAGATCACCACTTTGATGGTAACTAACCTATATAGAGCACCACTATGATGGTAACTAACATATATACAGTAGATCAATACTATGATGGTAACTAACCTATATAGATCACCACTATGATGGAAACTAACCTATATAGATCACCACTATGATGGTAACTAACCTATATAGATCACCACTATGAAGGTAACTAACCTATATAGATCACCACTATGATGGTAACTAACCTATATAGATCACCACTACCATGGTAACTAACCTATATAGATCACCACTATCATGGTAACTAACCTATATAGATCACCACTATCATGGTAACTAACCTATATAGATCACCACTACCATGGTAACTAACCTATATAGATCACCACTACCATGGTAACTAACCTATATAGATCACCACTATGATGGTAACTAACCTATATAGATCATGACTATGATGGTAACTAACCTATATAGACCACCTATATGATGGTAACTAACCTATATAGATCACCACTATGATGGTAACTAACCTATATAGATCACCACTATGATGGTAACTGACCTATATAGATCACCACTATGATGGTAACTAACCTATATAGATCACCACTATGATGGTAACTAACCTATATAGATCACCACTACCATGGTAACTAACCTATATAGATCACCACTATGATGGTAACTAACCTATATATATCACCATTATGATGGTAACTAACCTATATAGATCACCACTACCATGGTAACTAACCTATATAGATCACCACTATGATGGTAACTAACCTATATAGATCACCACTACCATGGTAACTAACCTATATAGATCACCACTATGATGGTAACTAACCTATATAGATCACCACTATGATGGTAACTAACCTATATAGATCACCACTATGATGGTAACTAACCTATATAGATCACCACTACCATGGTAACTAACCTATATAGATCACCACTATGATGGTAACTAACCTATATAGATCACCACTACCATGGTAACTAACCTATATAGATCACCACTATGATGGTAACTAACCTATATAGATCACCACTATGATGGTAACTAACCTATATAGATCACCACTACCATGGTAACTAACCTATATAGATCACCACTATGATGGTAACTAACCTATATAGATCACCACTATGATGGTAACTAACCTATATAGATCACCACTATGATGGTAACTAACCTATATAGATCACCACTATGATGGTAACTAACCTATATAGATCACCACTATGATGGTAACTAACCTATATAGATCACCACTACCATGGTAACTAACCTATATAGATCACCACTATGATGGTAACTAACCTATATAGATCACCACTACCATGGTAACTAACCTATATAGATCACCACTACCATGGTAACTAACCTATATAGATCACCACTATGATGGTAACTAACCTATATAGATCACCACTATGATGGTAACTAACCTATATAGATCACCACTACCATGGTAACTAACCTATATAGATCACCACTATGATGGTAACTAACCTATATAGATCACCACTACCATGGTAACTAACCTATATAGATCACCACTATGATGGTAACTAACCTATATAGATCACCACTATGATGGTAACTAACCTATATAGATCACCACTACCATGGTAACTAACCTATATAGATCACCACTATGATGGTAACTAACCTATATAGATCACCACTATGATGGTAACTAACCTATATAGATCACCACTATGATGGTAACTAACCTATATAGATCATCACTATGATGGTAACTAACCTATATAGATCACCACTATGATGGTAACTAACCTATATAGATCACCACTATGATGGTAACTAACCTATATAGATCACCACTACCATGGTAACTAACCTATATAGATCACCACTATGATGGTAACTAACCTATATAGATCACCACTACCATGGTAACTAACCTATATAGATCACCACTATGATGGTAACTAACCTATATAGATCACCACTATGATGGAAACTAACCTATATAGATCACCACTACCATAGTAACTAACCTATATAGATCACCACTATGATGGTAACTAACCTATATAGATCACCACTATGATGGTAACTAACCTATATAGATCACCACTACCATGGTAACTAACCTATATAGATCACCACTACCATGGTAACTAACCTATATAGATCACCACTACCGCGCTCCTCACGGAATGTTTATAACTTGGCTCCTGGAATCTCTTGATGAGACTTAACATAAGTCAACCAGCGATGTCCCAGTTCTGAGGGTGTTTTTACACTAACACCATATGTGAAGTAGGTAGGCAGAAAGGATAGCCGTTCCAGAAGTTTCTATCGACTGGTAGTAACAAGCTGTTAACCCCATTGGTTATGTGTTATGTCATGTTGAAACACACATGAGGCTTGTTGTCTATGGGACATTTTATTTGCGGCTAAACTGACATGTCTAATTCGGTTGATTGTTGAGGAATGTGATGGTCTAGATTGGTGGCATTCTGTTCTCACAGCTTTTTCTGTGAAAATCTGTATATACAGAAAAGTATTTGTTTTTGTAGACAATAAACATTATTGTATATATTTTATTTTAGAGTTGCTGAGTGTATTTTCCTCATTTTAGACAGATATAATAGGTCTTAGTATTGTCTTGTAATTTCTTGGGCTGATCTCTCTGAAATGTGGTATAACACTGCCCCCTGCTGTCTACTCTCCCTAAAACCACTACAGCACCAGAGCCATGAGAGAATGTGTAATATGTAGGTCTAAATTACACAACAGGTTGACAGAGTGAGGCATCTCTTTCCAGACAGGAGAACAACTGCAGATTTCTTTCCCCAAAAAAAATTCGAATATGCCAAGCTATCAATGACAGGGATTTTGGCCATGCTAGGAATGTGACATGACCATTGGAACCATTGGAGTCAGGATGGATTTGGTTTGTGGGAACTGGTCTATTGTGCTCCACACACTGCCAGTCTTGTGTCCAAACATCTGGTGCTGTGCCACGCTGGTACCCCGCTAGTCCTGTCTGGCTCTAAGCCACACTGGCATTCCGTTCTTTGCCAGTTCTGTCTGGCTCTAAGCCACGCTGGCATTCCATTCCCCGCCATTCCTGTCGGAGGTATTTCCACTGTCCATCCAGAGGAGATTATTGTCCTGCATCGTCAGCTGCTGTGGGTAACATTCCATGTTAGGAGACTTTCACACTCCTCTGTGCTCATGATGATATGTTAACTTAAATATGACCTTTTCACTCTTTCAAGAGTGCTTATGAATCCTTGACGGAAAAATTATTGATACAAAAATGTCCCATATTCCTTAACATTGAAAAGCAATATTAGAATAGTTGAAGTAACTCATGATAGCGTGAATGGTATTATAATTAAGTTACCACACTCAACTTTAACTCACAAAGTATCAATCAGCCATTACAAAAAAAGTGGTATTGGAGGGCCATTTTCCTCTGGTCTAAAAAAATATCCCAATTTCCCAGGGCAGTGATTGGGGACATTGCCCTGTGTAGGGTGCCGTCTTTTGGATGGGACGTTAAACGGGTGTCTTGACTCTCTGTGGTCACTAAAGATCCCATGGCACTTATTGTTAGAGTAGGGGTGTTAACCCTGGTGTCATGGCTAAATTCCCAATCTGGCGCTCATACCATCACGGTCACCTAATCATCCCAAGCTTACTATTGGCTCATTCATCCCCCTTACCTCTCCCCTGTAACTATTCCCCAGGTCGTTGCTGTCAGTGAGAATGTGTTTTCAGTCAACTGACCTGGTAAAATAAGGGTTAAATAACCACACAGCAAATACAGACATATTGTGAACCAAACAGCCAATCTGTTGATGAGACTTTTTAATTTATTTAACCTTTACGACCCTGGGCCAATTGTTTAACCTTTACCACCCTGGGCCAATTGTGCGCAGCCCTATGGGACTCCCAATCACGGCCGATTGTGATACAGCCTGTATAGTTGTCCCATTGGGTGTCCATTACATTACAGATCAAGTCTAGCCTCTTCCTTCCACAGTTGAGCCATGAGCAGCCAGGTCAGGATGCAGTGTCAACTCTCATCTGCCTGGGGAGACTGAAGACTGAACACACTCATTATCACTCTCTGGTGAATGTACTTCTGTTCAAGTAGTAGGCAGAGAGAGAGAGAAAGAATGAGAGAGAGAGAGAGAGAGAGAGAGAGAGAGAAAAAAAAATTAGAGAGAGCTCCTTGTGGGTTATGCTCACCAGCTTTGCCTGGCGGTCTCACATTTCAAGGAAACGAGAGAAAGAGAGGGGAGAGAGGAAAGGTGGTGGGTATGGCAGCCATGGTGTGCAGTTCGACCACTGTATTGATGGTTTTGGGTGGGTTGGTCCCTTTTAGCCAGAGGTAATCCTCCAGGATCTGTCCCTAAGCTCCCCTAAGGCCCTGGTAACCCCAGCTGGAATGCACTCTCACAGGGGACAGCTGGATGGGAGGGAGGGGAGAGCAGAGGGATGGGGGTTCCCACAAATTGAATTAAGAGAGGAGCAGAAAGGAGGGTGAGAGGGAGAAGGGGAGTCAACACAGGGAGATGGAGAAAACAGATGCCCTTCGCTCTCACATGCCTCACCCTGATCTTAACTCCCCCCCCACCCCCTTTCTCCTGAACAGCAGCCTAACCCCCTCCACCCTCCCCCTTCCACCCCATCCCTGGACTCTGTAATGTGTGTACACTGACCTGTAGCACCTGTGCTCTACCCTCTCTCCCCTGACTACTGAGGAAGCCCAGGCCAGCTTGTTTATTCTGCTAATGCAGGGATCTACGGCACTAGGATCTGATGGTTGGTCTACTCAGTCCAGGTGTGGTTGTATCCTGTTTTGCAGTGGGCCACAGTGGCGTGCGTGTGTGTGTTAGTGATGCGCGGGTTGACTAATAACCTGCAATTATATCCGCGCGGTGGGCGGGTTTCGGGTGATCATGAAATATTGTGTGGATGAAAAGCAGTTTGGTGGCGGGCGAATTGAATAAAGAGAAAACAATACCTTAAAAAATGCATGTATAATTTTAGTGAAATGTGTATCTCTAGGCTACATTGAGGTTTTTCTGTAATTCTTTTATCAGTGGCATTAGTGCATACACCTAATCTTTATGGCCCTTTTTGGGAAAGGGGTTGATACATAGAAGGAAAAAGGACAATGTCAGAGTTTAATTCAATAAGAGAAATGCTGTAAAATGGAGAGTTGAAAGTGAAGACAATGAAGGGCCAGAACAGTAATGTTTAGGAAAGATTTGGTGAAGTGGTAAAAGAGGATGATAGCAGTGCCGAATGTGTTATGTGTGATGATTGTGAGGTGCTATAAATTCAACAGTCACAAGACAGTGACTTAAATAGGCCTTGGGCACGTCAAGGGAACTGTATCCTACTGTTCAGATGGGTTAAATAGATACTGAAATCTGGACACTGACTGTCGGTCTATAACCTCTCACATAGCCTTAATATTAACTCCTGCAGAATCAAGCATTTCTTACAGTTTAATGACAGGCCTACACCAATTATAGGCTACATTTTTACTCAGGAACAGGAGTGGAGAAATGTTGATCTTGAGCCAATGTGAATGTGCAGATATCGCCTCTACAGACAGTATCCATCTTTATCAGTGTCATAAAAGCCGATAGTATTTCAACCATATAAAATGTACATCCAAGCCGAACTGAAATCTTATCAGAAATATGTTGGGTCGTTTTCCCAGCTTTATATTTCCTTACAACCGGTCAAACGTTTCCCTTTTTTTTTGGTATTGGATTTTCTCCCCGGTCCCTAAACGTCTTTTCTCCATGAAAGAAGCAGAGATCACAGAGAAAACTTAACCAATGTCAACTAGATTGAATCATTCATTCTATCAATGCATGACATTGTTCTGGTGAGCAAGGTTAGTCTTCTAGGGCAACATATAATGACAGAAGAGAAGCTGCATGTATTTAATTACAGACAAGTTGACTAACAAAAAGTCTACCAAAATGTTGAAAATTATAAGCAGAAACATATCTAAATCAAGCAAAAAAAATCCTGCAAAAATCGTTCCGCCGTCTCTGACTACAGCGCATTTTCTTTATTAGCGGTTTAGGTCTGGTGCTGGCATTAGATTTCCACTTCATCACATTATAGTCGGGCGGTTGCTAATAGTTATTAGCAACTGCAGATGGTTGCAGGTGAAAAAACTGCTGACCCGCGCAGTGCTAGTGTGTGTGTGAGTGTGAGAGATTCTGCATGGAAGCATTGGTCCTCTGTCTCAGGCTGTCAGAATGAGGAACAGCAAACAGCTGGCCAGTGGAGAGAGGAGAACCTCAGATGAAAGAGTTGTCACCCACCAGGTCACTCAACTGTTACTGCTGCTGCTGCATGGTGAGGAGGAGGAGGAGGAGGAGGGGAGCAGGAGGAGGTGGAGGGGAGCAGGAACAGGAGGAAGAGGGGAAGAAAAAGAAGAAGAAGAACAGGAACTGCATCAGCTCACCAGTCATTTCCCATCGCTGCAGGGGTGTAATGGTTATGGGCCACAAGACCTTTCTGATAATGTCTTGCCATGGCTGCTACTGGTGCTTCAGGTGGTCACTGGAGACATGCTAGTGTGGTCTTGGAACGTCTTACATTCTCCTCTTTAGTTTTGGGTCACCAGCAGTCACTCAGCAGAGGGAATTTAATGGACAGCTCTGTAGTGACCATTCACCCTGGACATCCAAATCATTGGACCCTACAGAACACTACTTTTATGTCACAAAAACATTGTTTCAATATGCATTGTTGAAAAACAACTTTCACACTGACTGACTGAAAATGCATTTGTCCACCGGCAGTCCATGGCCAAAACAATGAACCAAAGAGAGACAGTGAAGAATGCCTTTGAAGTGACAAATAAAAATGTGAGGCCCTGGACAGCTGTGGATTTATGACGATGACAAATCTGCATATAATCTGCCCTAATCGTGCATGCCTTTGCTCCTGGTTAAGATAAAAGCATCTCTCTTCTCCCTACATTCCCAGCAATGACCGGTGATGTCACCAGAGGAGTGGGAAAGTGTCAGGTCTGAGGGCCCACAGCTTCTGGTTCCCTGACTGGCTTTGAAGTGAGCAACCGGCTGCTGTGACACACCGTGACACACCGTGACATACCCCACCCCAACCCACCCTACCCCATACTTCGATGGGGAACAAGAGAAGACCCTGGTTGTGTACCAAATGGGCCCCTATTCCCTATATAGGGCACTACTTTTGACCAGGGCCCATATACACTAATTTCACCCCTCAGGGCTCTGGTCAAAAGTAGTTGACTACATAGGGAATAGGGTGCAATTTTGGACGCAGGCCCTCACCATTGATACCTGGCCCTAAACACATTAGGGAAGGGCAAACACATCCACATATGCTATTGCATGACTTCATGATGTTTACTGGACAATATAAATGTACGATCTGTGATTCACACTATACACCTACCACTTCAGTTATATGTGTAGTACATCACTCATAAATATGTAGGGGCATCCCTAGTGCAGAATGGGCTACAGCAGAGAATCATAAATATGTAGGGGTATCTCTAGTGCAGAATGGGCTACAGCAGAGAATCATAAATATGTAGGGGCATCTCTAGTGCAGAATGAGCTACAGCAGAGAATCATAAATATGTAGGGGTATCTCTAGTGCAGAATGGGCTACAGCAGAGAATCATAAATATGTAGGGGTATCCCTAGTGCAGAATGAGCTACAGCAGAGAATCATAAATATGTAGGGGCATCTCTAGTGCAGAATGAGCTACAGCAGAGAATCATAAATATGTAGGGGCATCTCTAGTGCAGAATGAGCTACAGCAGAGAATCATAAATATGTAGGGGTATCTCTAGTGCAGAATGAGCTACAGCAGAGAATCATAAATATGTAGGGGTATCCCTAGTGCAGAATGGGCTACAGCAGAGAATCATAAATATGTAGGGGTATCTCTAGTGCAGAATGGGCTACAGCAGAGAATCATAAATATGTAGGGGTATCCCTAGTGCAGAATGGGCTACAGCAGAGAATCATAAATATGTAGGGGCATCCCTAGTGCAGAATGGGCTACAGCAGAGAATCATAAATATGTAGGGGTATCTCTAGTGCAGAATGGGCTACAGCAGAGAATCATAAATATGTAGGGGTATCTCTAGTGCAGAATGAGCTACAGCAGAGAATCATAAATATGTAGGGGCATCCCTAGTGCAGAATGGGCTACAGCAGAGAATCATAAATATGTAGGGGTATCCCTAGTGCAGAATGGGCTACAGCAGAGAATCATAAATATGTAGGGGCATCCCTAGTGCAGAATGGGCTACAGCAGAGAATCATAAATATGTAGGGTTTTCTGCTGTAGCCCATTCTCTAGTGCAGAATGGGCTACAGCAGAGAATCATAACTAAGTAGGGGTATCTCTAGTGCAGAATGGGCTACAGCAGAGAATCATAAATATGTAGGGGTATCTCTAGTGCAGAATGGGCTACAGCAGAGAATCATAAATATGTAGGGGTATCTCTAGTGCAGAATGGGCTACAGCAGAGAATCATAAATATGTAGGGGCATCCCTAGTGCAGAATGGGCTACAGCAGAGAATCATAAATATGTAGGGGTATCTCTAGTGCAGAATGGGCTACAGCAGAGAATCATAAATATATATGTAGGGGCATCCCTAGTGCAGAATGGGCTACAGCAGAGAATCATAAATATGTAGGGGCATCCCTAGTGCAGAATGGGCTACAGCAGAGAATCATAAATATGTAGGGGCATCTCTAGTGCAGAATGGGCTACAGCAGAGAATCATAAATATGTAGGGGCATCCCTAGTGCAGAATGGGCTACAGCAGAGAATCATAAATATGTAGGGGTATCTCTAGTGGAGCATAGGCTTAGCTGGTGGTGATAGATTATTGGTTGGTAGATAGCCACAACTGTTGGAAGTGGTAGACGTGTTGTAAGACAGTTGTTGGAACTCCATGCAACTTCAGACGTAGGCAGCAGGGGAAGCTGTTTCCTAGAAGGTGAAGAGTGAACACCAGTGTTTTATCTGTTCCTTCCTGCTGCACCCTGCTGCAGCTAGACAGACAGCAACACTGTTTATTTGTTCAAGTGCTTCTCTGTATAACCCTTCCTTCCTCACATAACTCTGAGTGATTGTTTTATAGGATAAATGATATAGGTTGCATATTTTTGTGGTCAAAATTAGGCAAACAGTATTACTTAAATCTTCAGGTACACTTTTGACATTACACTCCCATGACGATTCTGACAAATACCTCAACAAATCGGTTGTGTACCAAATGACACCCCTATTCCATACATAGTGCACTGCTTTTGACCAGAGCTCTATGGGGAAAAGGGTGCCATTTAGGAGACAGGCAGTATTACTGAAATCCTCAAGTAAGTTTTTGTCATGACACTCCCACGACAATTGATTCTGACAAATACCTCACATACTTTACACTACAGCCATAAATCATATAAATCCTCAGTAAATCAGAGTTCATCCCTCATCGTGGCTCCCCTCCTCTAACAAGGGGAACACAGCAGTAGAGCCTCCACAAGCAACCTGGTCTCAGAGTACTTCGTATTAATCTGTATGTAAATCCGAAACACTTCATTTAGTATGCTATACTTTGTTTGGTATGGTTACGTAAGACAGAAAAAACTAAAGGATGGTGGTTGGATGGGCTTTTAACACGAATGTCTAGCAACCGAAAGGTTGCGAGTTCAAATCTCATCACAGACAACTTTAGCATTTTACCTAAGTAGCAACTTTTCAACTACTTCCTACTTTTTAGCTACATTGCAACTACTTATAGACGTTCATGTTAAATGCCCACCCAACCACCCTCCTTCCGTTTTTTTGTCTTAAGGAACCATCTGTCTTATGTAACCACACTAAACATATCATACTAAATGGAGTGTTTATTTTTTTATTTCACCTTTATTTAACCAGGTAGGCTAGTTGAGAACAAGTTCTCATTTACAACTGCGATCTGGCCAAGATAAAGCAAGGCAGTGCGACACAAACAACAACACAGAGTTACACATGGAATAAACAAGCGTACAGTCAATAACACAATAGAAAAAAAGAAAGTCTATATACAGTGTGTGCAAATGGCGTGAGGAGGTAAGGCAATAAATAGGCCATAGAGCAGCAAAGTAATTACAATTTAGCAAATTAACACTGGAGTGATAGATGTGCAGAAGATGATGTGCAAGTAGAAATACTGGTGTGCAAAAGAGCAGAAAAGTAAATAAAAACATTATGGGGATGAGGAAGGTAGATTGGATGGCTATTTACAGATGGGCTAAGTACAGCAGCAGTGATCGGTTAGCTGCTCAGATAGCTGATGTTTAAAGTTAGTAAGGGAAATATAAGTCTCCAACTTCAACGATTTTTGCAATTCGTTCCAGTCATTGGCAGCGGCCAATGGGGGTGTTGGCTTTGGGGATGACCAGTGAGATATACCTGCTGGAGCACGTGCTACGTGTGGGTGTTGTTATTGTGACGAGTGAGCTGAGATAAGGTGGAGCTTTACCTAGCAAAGACTTATAGATGACCTAGAGCCAGTCTGGCGACGAATATATAGCGAGGGCCAGTCGACGAGAGCATACAGGTCGCAGTGGTGGGTGGCTTTGGTGACAAAACGGATGGCACTGTGATAGATGGCATCCAGTTTGCTGAGTAGAGTGTTGGGGGCTATTTTGTAAATGACATCGCCGAAGTCAAGGATCGGTAGGATAGTCAGTTTTACGAGGGTATGTTTGGAGGCATGAGTGAAGGAGGCTTTGTTGCGAATTAGGAAGCCGATTCTAGATTTAATTTTGGATTGGAGATGTTTAATATGAGTCTGGAAGGAGAGTTTACAGTCTAGCCAGATACCTAAGTATTTGTAGTTGTCCACGTATTCTAAGTCAGAACCGTCCAGAGTAGTGATGCTAGTCGAGCGAACGGGTGCGGGCAGCGAACGGTTGAAAAGCATGCATTTAGTTTTACTAGCATTTAAGAGCAGTTGGAGGCCACGAAAGGAGTGTTGTATGGCATTGAAGCTTGTTTGGAGGTTTGTTAACACAGTGTCCAAAGACGGGCCAGATGAATAGAGAATGGTATCGTCTGCGTAGAGGTACATCAGGGTATCACCCGCAGCAAGAGCGACATCGTTGATATATACAGAAAAAAGAATCGGCTCGAGAATTGAACCCTGTGGCACCCCCATAGAGACTGCCAGAGGTCCGGACTACAGGCCCTCAGATTTGACACACTGAACTCTATCTGAGAAGTAGTTGGTGAACCAGGCGAGGCAGTCATTTGAGAAACCAAGGCTGTTGAGTCTGCCGATAAGAATACGGTGATTGACAGAGTCAAAAGCCTTGGCCAGGTCGATGAAGACGACTGCATAGTACTGTTTCTTATCGTTGGCGGTTATGATATCGTTTAGTACCTTGAGCGTGGCTGAGGTGCACCCGTGACTAGTTCAGAAACCGGATTGAACAGCGGAGAAGGTACGGTGGGATTCGAAATGGTCAGTGATCTGTTTGTTAACTTGGCTTTCGAAGACTAGAGAGGCAGGGCGGGATGGATATAGGTCTATAACAATTTGGATCTAGAGTGTCATCCCCTTTGAAGAGGGGGATGACCGCGGCAGCTTTCCAATCTTTAGGGATCTCAGACGATACGAAAGAGAGGTTGAACAGACTGGTAATAGGGGTTTCAACAATGGCGGTGGATAATTTTAGAAAGAGAGGGTCCAGATTGTCTAGCCCAGCTGATTTGTTCGGGTCCAGGTTTTGCAGCTCTTTCAGAACATCTGCTATCTGGATTTGGGTGAAGGAGAATCTCGGGAGGCTTGGGCAAGTAGCTGCGGGGGGTGTGGAGCTGTTGGCCGAGGTAGGGTTAGCCTGGAGGAAAGCATGGCCAGCCGTAGAAAAATGCTTATTGAAATTCTCGATTATCGTGGATTTATCGGTGGTGCCATTGTTACCTAGCCTCAGTGCAGTGGGCAGCTGGGAGGAGGTGCTCTTATTCTCCATGGACTTTACAGTGTCCCAAAACCTTTTGGAGTTAGAGCCACAGGATGCAAACTTATGTTTGAAAAATGCTAGCCTCGGATTTACATACAGAATAATACGAAGTGCTTGTGGAGCACGTTAGCTAACCCTTCCCCTAACACTTACCTTAAACCTTTTAGCTAACCTTTCCCCTAACCATAACATTAACCCTTTAACCTAACTCCTAAACTTAACCCTAACCCTAATACCAACCGCTAGCCTAGCTAATGTACGTGAGCTAGGTAACATTAGCCACCTAACTAGAATTCGTAACATATTATACATTTGCAAATCTATAACACATTGTACATTTTGCAAATTCGTAACATATAATACTAATTGTAATTGGTACCATATCATACGAAATGAGTGATGGACAGCCACAAATTAATACATACCATACGAAACGTAACATATCATCCTACAGAATAATACGATATGCTCTGAGACCAGGTTGCCACAAGACACCTAGGGGAGAAAGTTATCTTCAGTGGCCCTGAGGGCAACCACCCCCGCCACCCACACACATACACACATACAGACCACAGCTTCCCGCCCACCACAGTGGACCTCAGACAGCCCAAACCAACAGAACATAAGCAGCCTGCTCACCTGCAGCTAACTCACTGCACTTTCTCACAAAGACAAACTTCAATATAAACCCTATCACTCATTAATAACATTCCTCTGTGACATGCAATCTATTGTAATTGCGGTACAAAGTAAAAACACAATCACAAGGTAGTCTAGTATTATTTACATGTAGGGTAATCTGTTATCAAGATATTCACTGGCACCTGTAACAAGGCATGATTTTTAAGACTCGTTCTTCTTTATCCAGTGCAATCGTGTAGAGGTTGAAATATAACATCACCTTATATCCACACGTATTTATAAACACCGTTGCTATGTCTACCATCCCTCAATACCGCATAGGCTACAATTTTGATTGTACCGCTCCTGCTCTCTCCTCGTAGTTATTTTTAGCCCATTCGTCATACCGCTTTTAGACACTGAGCATTTCTTATCGCTTCGATTTTAAAACACAGCGCTTGCCTGACCCGAAGCCCTCTATCTGCCTTCGAGCAGGGTACTAAATTCACTTTACCGTTTCCAAATTGATCCAACCGAGTTTCTTCTCAACTCAACGTGGTTTTGTTGTACAGAAGGTAAGATAGCTAGTGTCAAATCTTTGCAATGAGAAACAATAGTGCATCAGGTTGGTACAGTAGCAAACATGATCATGTTTTTAGTAGAGAATTTACTAATTTGAATCGGAATGTATTACTGTTATTTAGCCTATTAATGTCAACTCTAGCTTGGTCTGAACTTAATTATATTTTATCACAGTTCAAAAGTGACTTCCATGTTTTCATTCATAGCCCACCTGTATCTTGCCACTTGCTTTTTTATGTAAGAGGCTGTTTATTACATGATACAAAATGTTTTACTTAATAATAACCTAACTGTATTCATATTGCACATACTTCACATTCATCTGCATGACCATAAACTACCCGATATTGTCCCCCTTATTGTTTTACGCTGGTAGACAGATAAAATGCCATGCGCATTGATTCTGTCTCCAAGCAGTACCACAGCCATACTATAAATAGACCAATGCCCACATGTATGATCTCACCACCAGACGTGACTGAAGTAACAATGAGTTAGCTGCCTGCTACAGTACCATCTCTGCTATTATCTCCACAGATAGATAGATATGGTGTTAAGCAGCTGACTTAAAAAGTGGTTGTTTAAATGCATTTTCATAAGGTTTATATGGCTATGTATGTCAGTGGAGGCTGCTGAGGGGAGGAATGGCATTAAATACCTGGAAACTATGTGTTTGATGTATTTTATACCATTCCACTAATTCTGCCCCAGTCATTACCACAAGCCTTTCCTCCCCAAACCCAATTAAGGTGGTGAGTGTGTGTGTGTGTGTATGTGTTTGTGTGTGTGTGTGTGTGTGTGTGTCTATGTGGCTTTACAATACACGCTATCAGTATATCTGTATTATCCCTTATCTAGATTGTTCACCTGTTGGTTACAGGGATGGTCCATTCTCATCAGTATCATAATATCTGTGGATCTCTTGTTCTACAGTCAGCTTCTCTAGTCAAATAGCCAAAGAGCAAAGACAGGACAACAGCACAGAAGAAAAAAACAGCACAGTTATAAACCCTCCACGGTCATCCTGGCTGATCGTCTACGAGCGTTACGTCTCATAGACAACCATACGACCAACAGATCCAGCTAGTGGTAAGTGATCCCCCCCATTCCCCCCACACAATAAAAAGTATCTTAAGATACAAAAACAGGTTGTCAACATTGATTCCTTGCCATTCCTTGCGATTCCTTGCCACTCTAAATCCAAGAGTGGACAGCTCAATGAAATATCAATCAGCATTGACTGTTGGGATGTTGTGATGTTGCTGAAAGGACATATTTGACTGTCTTGTTGACCCCAGTGTTTGCGTTGCTTTGTTTCCTATGGTAACCTATTGCAGACATGCTGCTTGATGGCTTTGATTGGATGTTTGAGTAAATTTCAGGTTTTATGAAGCTTTTGTCTCTGCCAATGTTCTGTCTCGGGGTGTCAGATGTTGACTAAATCCAACTCTTATTTCGGCGTGGTAATGAGAAAACACAGGAAGCGGGGGCTTGCCAGTATACACTTGACATTTTCAACTGTGACAAGAAAAAAATGCTCATGTGTTTTGATATGAAAGCCCTTCTCAGACCACGTGCAAACGACCCTTCAGTCTTTTCCCCACCTCAGAGTATTGCTGATATTTTTACATCAGACTTGTTCTTGGCAGTGCGAGGGCTCACAGATGTCCACTCTGTGCTGTTCAGATGGCTTGAGGGGGCAGGTACCATCTGAGCTGTGTCATGGATGGACCGAGTCATTTTAACAGCTCCATGTACTTACAGTAGGTTTGACACAGTGCATCCTGATTGGCACCCTTTTCCATATATAGTGCACTGCATTTGACAGAGCTGGTCATTATATAAGGAATAGGTTGCCATTTGGGATGCAGCCTCAGTTTCATGGTACCAAAATGTTGCTTAGATTAAAAACAATCATTTGATTAAATACAGAGGGAAGAAACACGCATTGTTAGTCACTTCTAGATTCTGATAATGTACGTCCATAGAGGTGTGACCATATTACTGAGCATATTGGCAAGTCAGATCCAATGAGGCACAGCACAGTACGCACTGCTAGTCAACACACACTAACAAGACATTCATGTCTAGTTGCATATTTTACTTGTCCAATTCTGCCATAACACCATGAATGTAATGTAATGTGTTTACTGAGTTTGATGATAATTGTTTATTGTTTTGACACATTGTACACAGGAAAGAATAATGCCTTTGAATGTGTTCATTCAACCAGTTAGAACAGCACTTGTTGAACATGGGCCCTGGTCAAAAGTAGTGCACTGTCGAGTGAATAGAGTGCCATTTAGGACGTAGATATTGTTTCAAATGGGACTTGTTACAGTAAAGAGAAGTGTGCATTGCCTTGTAGTTTAGACGGAATTGAAACTAAAGGCCTGTTGTTGAATGACTTGGTCATCATAGTTTCTGTTCCACAAACACTCCTTTGATATAGTAGATGTCTCCATAGCAGAATTGATTTGATGCCTTGTTATACAGTGTGTCTGGCTGTGTTTTTCCTCACATGTTACTGAAACCTGACCTGTAATGTAGAGAGGGACATGTAAGGGAACTGAAAGAAGAACTGCTGAACATTTTGTTAATTTTATTATTCTCCTATTGATGTGAAATGGCCTTTGGGAGCCCCCTTGTTTGCCTTTTCACCAGACTAATGACAGTTAAAGTGATGTGAGAGTGTAGGGTTTGGGAGTGCTGAGGTTCACACCAGTGATGCGTCCCAAATGGCACCCTATTCCCCAAAGGGCTCTTGTCAAAAGTAGTTGCACTATATAGGGAATAGGGTGCCATTTTGGATGGAGGAAGAGGAAGTAGGTATGATGACACTGGTCAGAGGAATGATATACAGCACAGTAGTCAACAGTCATGTGCTTTATAACATGACTGTGTAAAAAATAACATTACTAATCCAAACATTTGAAAATTGGGAGCAAATAAAACACATCATAATTTGCTATGTAATTATTGCCCATATGAGAACCGAAATGAGAAGCTCTGACGTTAGTCATATTTCACACGTTGAAAATGTGTGCCGTCAATTTAACCAGCATTTTCGCCAGCAGTAATCAGTTTTCACTTGATTAATTTGAATGCATTTTAGAACCAGTTGCAACAACATATAGCAGTTAACCTTATTACTGTTACTATATATCAGACAGTTACTATACATCATACAGTTACTATACATCATACAGTTACTATACATCATACAGTTACTATATATCATACAGTTACTATACATCATACAGTTACTATACATCATACAGTTACTATACATCATACAGTTACAATACATCAGACAGTTACTAAACATCATACAGTTACTATACATCATACAGTTACTATACATCATACAGTTACTATATATCATACAGTTACTATATATCAGACAGTTACTACACATCATACAGTTACTATACATCATACAGTTACTATACATCATACAGTTACTATACATCATACAGTTACTATACATCATAGAGTTACTATACATCATAGAGTTACTATACATCAGACAGTTACTATATATCATACAGTTACTATATATCAGACAGTTACTATATATCATACAGTTACTATATATCATGCAGTTACTATATATCAGACAGTTACTACACATCATACAGTTACTACATATCAGACAGTTACTATACATCATACAGTTACTATATATCATACAGTATCTATATATCATACAGTTACTATATATCATACAGTTACTATACATCAGACAGTTACTATATATCATACAGTTACTATATATCATACAGTTACTATATATCATACATTTACTATACATCATACAGTTACTATATATCATACAGTTACTATATATCATACAGTTACTATATCATACAGTTACTATACATCATACAGTTACTATATATCATACAGTTACTATACATCAGACAGTTACTATACATCAGACAGTTACTACACATCATACAGTTACTATATATCAGACAGTTACTATATATCAGACAGTTACTATACATCAGACAGTTACTATACATCATACAGTTACTATACATCATACAGTTACTATACATCATACAGTTACTATATATCATACAGTTACTATATATCAGACAGTTACTATACATCATACAGTTACTATACATCATACAGTTACTATACATCATACAGTTTCTATATATCAGACAGTTACTATACATCATACAGTTACTATATATCATACAGTTACTATACATCATAGAGTTACTATACATCATACAGTTACTATACATCATAGAGTTACTATACATCATACAGTTACTATACATCATACAGTTACTATACATCATAGAGTTACTATACATCATAGAGTTACTATACATCATACAGTTACTATATATCATACAGTTACTATACATCATACAGTTACTATACATCATACAGTTACTATACATCATACAGTTTCTATATATCAGACAGTTACTATACATCATACAGTTACTATATATCATACAGTTACTATACATCATAGAGTTACTATACATCATACAGTTACTATACATCATAGAGTTACTATACATCATACAGTTACTATACATCATACAGTTACTATACATCATAGAGTTACTATACATCATACAGTTACTATATATCATACAGTTACTATACATCATACAGTTACTATATATCAGACAGTTACTATACATCATACAGTTATTATACATCATACAGTTACTATATATCATACAGTTACTATATATCAGACAGTTACTATATATCATACAGTTACTATACATCATACAGTTACTATACATCATACAGTTACTATATATCATACAGTTACTATATATCATACAGTTACTATATATCATACAGTTACTATATATCAGACAGTTACTATACATCAGACAGTTACTATATATCAGACAGTTACTATATATCAGACAGTTACTATACATCAGACAGTTACTATACATCATACAGTTACTATACATCATACAGTTACTATACATCATACAGTTACTATATATCAGACAGTTACTATACATCATACAGTTACTATATATCAGACAGTTACTATATATCATACAGTTACTATATATCAGACAGTTACTATATATCATACAGTTACTATACATCATACAGTTACTATATATCAGACAGTTACTATACATCATACAGTTACTATATATCATACAGTTACTATATATCAGACAGTTACTATACATCATATAGTTACTATATATCATACAGTTACAGTTACTATATATCAGACAGTTACTATACATCATACACTTACTATATATCAGACAGTTACTATACATCATACAGTTACTATATATCAGACAGTTACTATATATCAGACAGTTACTATACATCAGACAGTTACTATACATCATACAGTTACTATACATCAGACAGTTACTATATATCAGACAGTTACTATATATCAGACAGTTACTATACATCAGACAGTTACTATACATCATACAGTTACTATACATCATACAGTTACTATACATCATACAGTTACTATATATCAGACAGTTACTATACATCATACAGGTGCTATATATCAGACGTTTACTATATATCATACAGTTACTATATATCAGACAGTTACTATATATCAGACAGTTACTATACATCATACAGTTACTATACATCATACAGTTACTATACATCATACAGTTACTATATATCAGACAGTTACTATACATCATACAGGTGCTATATATCAGACGTTTACTATATATCATACAGTTACTATACATCAGACAGTTACTATACATCATACAGTTCATATATATCATACAGTTACTATACATCAGACAGTTACTATACATCAGACAGTTACTATACATCATAGAGTTACTATACATCATAGAGTTACTATACATCATACAGTTACTATATATCATACAGTTACTATACATCATACAGTTACTATACATCATAGAGTTACTATACATCATACCGTTACTATACATCATACAGTTACTATATATCATACAGTTACTATACATCAGACAGTTACTATATATCATACAGTTACTATACATCAGACAGTTACTATACATCAGACAGTTACTATATATCATACAGTTACTATATATCATACAGTTACTATATATCATACAGTTACTATATATCATACAGTTACTATACATCAGACAGTTACTATATATCATACAGTTACTATATATCATACAGTTACTATACATCATACAGTTACTATATATCATACAGTTACTATACATCAGACAGTTACTATATATCATACAGTTACTATATATCAGACAGTTACTATATATCATACAGTTACTATATATCATACAGTTACTATACATCATACAGTTACTATACATCATACAGTTACTATACATCATACAGTTACTATATATCATAGAGTTACTATACATCATACAGTTACTATATATCATACAGTTACTATATATCATACAGTTACTATATATCATACAGTTACTATACATCATACAGTTACTATACATCATACAGTTACTATATATCATACAGTTACTATACATCATACAGTTACTATATATCATACAGTTACTATATATCAGACAGTTACTATACATCATACAGTTACTATACATCATACAGTTACTATATATCATAGAGTTACTATATATCATACAGTTACTATGTATCATACAGTTACTATATATCATACAGTTACTATATATCATACAGTTACTATATATCATACAGTTACTATATATCATACAGTTACTATACATTATACAGTTACTATACATCATACAGTTACTATATATCAGACAGTTACATACATCATACAGGTACTATACATCAGACAGTACAGTTACTATATATCATACAGTTACTATACATCATACAGTTACTATACATCATACAGTTACTATACATCATATAGTTACTATATATCATACAGTTACTATACATCATACAGTTACTATATATCAGACAGTTACATACATCATACAGGTACTATACATCAGACAGTACAGTTACTATATATCATACAGTTACTATATATCAGACAGTTACTATATATCAGACAGTTACTATATATCAGACAGTTACTATACATCAGACAGTTACTATACATCATACAGTTACTATACATCAGACAGTTACTATATATCAGACAGTTACTATATATCAGACAGTTACTATACATCAGACAGTTACTATACATCATACAGTTACTATACATCATACAGTTACTATACATCATACAGTTACTATATATCAGACAGTTACTATACATCATACAGTTACTATATATCAGACAGTTACTATATATCATACAGTTACTATATATCAGACAGTTACTATATATCATACAGTTACTATACATCATACAGTTACTATATATCAGACAGTTACTATACATCATACAGTTACTATACATCATACAGTTACTATACATCATACAGTTACTATATATCATACAGTTACTATATATCAGACAGTTACTATACATCATATAGTTACTATATATCATACAGTTACAGTTACTATATATCAGACAGTTACTATACATCATACACTTACTATATATCAGACAGTTACTATACATCATACAGTTACTATATATCAGACAGTTACTATATATCAGACAGTTACTATACATCAGACAGTTACTATACATCATACAGTTACTATACATCAGACAGTTACTATATATCAGACAGTTACTATATATCAGACAGTTACTATACATCAGACAGTTACTATACATCATACAGTTACTATACATCATACAGTTACTATACATCATACAGTTACTATATATCAGACAGTTACTATACATCATACAGGTGCTATATATCAGACGTTTACTATATATCATACAGTTACTATATATCATACAGTTACTATACATCAGACAGTTACTATACATCAGACAGTTACTATATATCATACAGTTACTATATATCATACAGTTACTATATATCATACAGTTACTATACATCAGACAGTTACTATATATCATACAGTTACTATACATCAGACAGTTACTATATATCATACAGTTACTATATATCAGACAGTTACTATATATCATACAGTTACTATATATCAGACAGTTACTATACATCATACAGTTACTATACATCATACAGTTACTATATATCATAGAGTTACTATACATCATACAGTTACTATATATCATACAGTTACTATATATCATACAGTTACTATATATCATACAGTTACTATACATCATACAGTTACTATACATCATACAGTTACTATATATCATACAGTTACTATACATCATACAGTTACTATATATCATACAGTTACTATATATCAGACAGTTACTATACATCATACAGTTACTATACATCATACAGTTACTATATATCATAGAGTTACTATATATCATACAGTTACTATGTATCATACAGTTACTATATATCATACAGTTACTATATATCATACAGTTACTATACATTATACAGTTACTATACATCATACAGTTACTATATATCAGACAGTTACATACATCATACAGGTACTATACATCAGACAGTACAGTTACTATATATCATACAGTTACTATACATCATACAGTTACTATACATCATACAGTTACTATACATCATATAGTTACTATATATCATACAGTTACTATACATCATACAGTTACTATATATCAGACAGTTACATACATCATACAGGTACTATACATCAGACAGTACAGTTACTATATATCATACAGTTACTATATATCAGACAGTTACATACATCATACAGTTACTATACATCAGACAGTAGGGAGGCTATATATGTGTACGTTATGCTGTATATTGTAGTCCATTGTTGTCATTTGGGAATAGATCATTCAACAGGGGGCAATTGAAAGGCTTGTAGGCTGTGATAGTTGTTCTGTTTAATACCAAGATGAATCCTCAGCATGCCATTAGGTTACCAGGCAACAGTGTGCTCTTCTGTCAAATGCTTCTTGTATTTATTTATTTACCTACTTTGCATTTAGTTATGAGGGCGGGAAGTAAATGGTTTCATGCCTGTCTGGCAATAAACAAGAATATTAGCTATACGCCAACAAATCACTTGATAAACTGTGTCATGCTCTTATGATCAAATGTAATGTAGTTTTCCATTCACGCTAGGTACTTTTCACAGTATCTCCTCAGAAATGATTGAAGCTGAAAACATCTCTCCATAACTTTCCATACATGCATGTTTTATACAGCACATTTCACATTTCACCTACTTTGCAGTACAATTTCATACAGGATACAGGACGCGTACTCAGAGCATGCGCTGACCAGCGGGCAAGTGTCTTTTTCAACCTCTCCCTGTCCCAGTCTGTAATACCTACATGTTTCAAGGAGACCACCATAGTCCCTGTACCCAAGAACGCCAAGGTAACCTGTCTAAAGGACTATCGCCCCGTAGAAATCACATCTATAGCCATGAAATGCTTTGAAAGGCTGGTCATGGCTCAGATCAACACCCATCCCAGACACCCTGGACCCACTCCAATTCGCATACTGCCCCAACAGATTCATAGATGACGCAACCCCCCCCCCCCACCCCACACACACACGGACACCGGACACTCTTTTTCCTACCTAAATGTACGTATTACAGATGTAGGATCTTCATTTATTTAATCACCTACTTTACCTGCAAAACAATGTAATACATGATAGTAATAGCTTTCCTATATTGAGTAAGTTATGTATACATTATGGTATATATGGTGTTTAGAGGGATTTGGGACTGTTGATATGTCGTGATTGGCAGGCCCAGATTGGGACTGTTGATATGTAGTGCTTGGCAGGGCCAGATTGGGACTGTTGATATGTAGTGATTGGCAGGGCCAGATTGGGACTGTTGATATGTAGTGATTGGCAGGCCCAGATTGGGACAGTTGATATGTAGTGCTTGGCAGGGCCAGATTGGGACTGTTGATATGTAGTGATTGGCAGGCCCAGATTGGGACTGTTGATATGTAGTGATTGGCAGGCCCAGATTGGGACTGTTGATATGTAGTGCTTGGCAGGGCCAGATTGGGACTGTTGATATGTAGTGCTTGGCAGGGACAGATTGGGACAGTTAATATGTACTGTATTGCCAGATTGGGAAGAAGTGGAGACAGACAGAGGCTCAGAGAAAGGAGGGAGGCTGAGAGGTGAGAGACAGGTTTATAGTGCATGGCCTCAGAGCTTTGGGGCTGCATCTCAAACTGCACCCTGTTCCCTATTTAGTGCATTACTTTTGACCATGGCCGAAATCAGTTCTGGTCAAAAGTAGTGCACTATATAAGGAATAGGGTGCCATTTGGGACGTGTCCTCCTGGGGCTGTCTATATTTGGCTTTTATGCTCTGATGTGTTCTGATTACATTTTGTCTGTCTGAGGGATGTCAGCATCCCTCCTATCTTGCTACAGTATAATGTTAGCAGGGGATAACAGAGGAATGAACGGCTGTTTTCAGAGCATGAAAAATGCAGCTGGGTCAAGGGGACGAAGGGTCCTGTGTATATACATCTACTGTATGTGTGTGTGTGCGTGAGTGTGTGTGTTTGTGTATGCATTATGTGTGTGTGTGAAGTTAAACAGAGGCATGTGGGGTGGAGCGCTGGAGTCTATCTCAGTGTGTTGTCATGATAGGAACACCAGAGACGTGGCGTGGAGCGCTGGAGTCTATCTCAGTGTGTTGTCATGATAGGAACACCAGAGACGTGGCGTGGAGCGCTGGAGTCTATCTCAGTGTGTTGTCATGATAGGAACACCAGAGACGTGGCGTGGAGCGCTGGAGTCTATCTCAGTGTGTTGTCATGATAGGAACACCAGAGACGTGGCGTGGAGCGCTGGAGTCTATCTCAGTGTGTTGTCATGATAGGAACACCAGAGACGTGGCGTGGAGCGCTGGAGTCTATCTCAGTGTGTTGTCATGATAGGAACACCAGAGACGTGGCGTGGAGCGCTGGAGTCTATCTCAGTGTGTTGTCATGATAGGAACACCAGAGACGTGGCGTGGAGCGCTGGAGTCTATCTCAGTGTGTTGTCATGATAGGAACACCAGAGACGTGGCGTGGAGCGCTGGAGTCTATCTCAGTGTGTTGTCATGATAGGAACACCAGAGACGTGGCGTGGAGCGCTGGAGTCTATCTCAGTGTGTTGTCATGATAGGAACACCAGAGACGTGGCGTGGAGCGCTGGAGTCTATCTCAGTGTGTTGTCATAATAGGAACACCAGAGACGTGGCGTGGAGCGCTGGTCAGGTGATCTAGAGGTTACACTGCTGCTACCTACAGCACATCTACAGTACTGTGTTGGAGTGGATTTGAATCCGGCCTTCTAACATAATGTCTCTCTTAACTTCCTGTCCTTTTGTCACTGTCTCTAGACAATAATTCTTATTCTTATTATATATATATATTTTATAAATACATTAGTTATATGCCATACATACAGTACGTTATTTACGTATATCCCAAATGGCACCCTATTCCCTATATAGCGCACTACTGATGTGGGATGCAACCTTAGAAAACACCTATTTCTGACACTGTGGTTTTGTTAGTGGAGAACATTCTACACAGTACTGTATGAAGGGTAACTCATCCCTCAGGTTTGTTAGTAGAGAACATTCTACACAGTACTGTATGAAGGGTAACTCATCCCTCAGGTTTGTTAGTAGAGAACATTCTACACAGTACTGTATGTAGGGTAACTCATCCCTCAGTTTGTTAGTAGAGAACCATTCTACACAGTACTGTATGAAGGGTAACTCATCCCTCCGGTTTGTTAGTAGAGAACATTCTACACAGTACTGTATGTAGGGTAAACTCAGTCCCTCAGGTTTGTTAGTAGAGAACATTCTACACAGTACTGTATGAAGGGTAACTCATCCCTCAGGTTTGTTAGTAGAGAACATTCTACACAGTACTGTATGAAGGGTAACTCATCCCTCAGGTTTGTTAGTAGAGAACATTCTACACAGTACTGTATGAAGGGTAACTCATCCCTCAGGTTTGTTAGTAGAGAACATTCTACACAGTACTGTATGTAGGGTAACTCATCCCTCAGGTTTGTTAGTAGAGAACATTCTACACAGTACTGTATGTAGGGTAACTCATCCCTCAGGTTTGTTAGTGGAGAACATACACAGTACTGTATGTAGGGTAACTCATCCCTCAGGTTTGTTAGTGGAGAACATTCTACACAGTACTGTATGTAGGGTAACTCATCCCTCAGGTTTGTTAGTGGAGAACATTCTCACAGTACTGTATGTAGGGTAACTCATCCCTCAGGTTTGTTAGTAGAGAACATTCTACACAGTACTGTATGTAGGGTAACTCATCCCTCAGGTTTGTTAGTAGAGAACATTCTACACAGTACTGTATGTAGGGTAACTCATCCCTCAGGTTTGTTAGTAGAGAACATTCTACACAGTACTGTATGAAGGGTAACTCATCCCTCAGGTTTGTTAGTAGAGAACATTCTACACAGTACTGTATGTAGGGTAACTCATCCCTCAGGTTGTTAGTGGAGAACATTCTACACAGTACTGTATGTAGGGTAACTCATCCCTCAGGTTTGTTAGTGGAGAACATTCTACACAGTACTGTATGAAGGGTAACTCATCCCTCAGGTTTGTTAGTAGAGAACATTCTACACAGTACTGTATGTAGGGTAACTCATCCCTCAGGTTTGTTAGTGGAGAACATTCTACACAGTACTGTATGTAGGGTAACTCATCCCTCAGGTTTGTTAGCGGAGAACATTCTACACAGTACTGTATGTAGGGTAACTCATCCCTCAGGTTTGTTAGCGGAGAACATTCTACACAGTACTGTATGTAGGGTAACTCATCCCTCAGGTTTGTTAGTAGAGAACATTCTACACAGTACTGTATGTAGGGTAACTCATCCCTCAGGTTTGTTAGTGGAGAACATTCTACACAGTACTGTATGTACGGTAACTCATCCCTCAGGTTTGTTAGTAGAGAACATTCTACACAGTACTGTATGTAGGGTAACTCATCCCTCAGGTTTGTTAGTATGAGAACATTCTACACAGTACTGTATGTAGGGTAACTCATCCCTCAGGTTTGTTAGTGGAGAACATTCTACACAGTACTGTATGTAGGGTAACTCATCCCTCAGGTTTGTTAGTGGAGAACATTCTACACAGTACTGTATGTAGGGTAACTCATCCCTCAGGTTTGTTAGTAGAACATTCTACACAGTACTGTATGAAGGGTAACTCATCCCTCAGGTTGTTAGTAGTAGAGAACATTCTACACAGTACTGTATGTAGGGTAACTCATCCCTCAGGTTTGTTAGTAGAGAACATTCTACACAGTACTGTATGAAGGGTAACTCATCCCTCAGGTTTGTTAGTAGAGAACATTCTACACAGTACTGTATGAAGGGTAACTCATCCCTCAGGTTTGTTAGTAGAGAACATTCTACACAGTACTGTATGAAGGGTAACTCATCCCTCAGGTTTGTTAGTAGAGAACATTCTACACAGTACTGTATGTAGGGTAACTCATCCCTCAGGTTTGTTAGTAGAGAACATTCTACAGTACTGTATGTAGGGTAACTCATCCCTCAGGTTTGTTAGTGGAGAACATTCTTCACAGTACTGTATGTAGGGTAACTCATCCCTCAGGTTTGTTAGTAGAGAACATTCTACACAGTACTGTATGTAGGGTAACTCATCCCTCAGGTTTGTTAGTAGAGAACATTCTACACAGTACTGTATGTAGGGTAACTCATCCCTCAGGTTTGTTAGTAGAGAACATTCTACACAGTACTGTATGTAGGGTAACTCATCCCTCAGGTTTGTTAGGGAGAACATTCTACACAGTACTGTATGTAGGGTAACTCATCCCTCAGGTTTGTTAGTAGAGAACATTCTACACAGTACTGTATGAAGGGTAACTCATCCCTCAGGTTTGTTAGTAGAGAACATTCTACACAGTACTGTATGTAGGGTAATCATCCCTCAGGTTTGTTAGTAGAGAACATTCTACACAGTAACTGTATGTAGGGTAACTCATCCCTCAGGTTTGTTAGAGAACATTCTACACAGTACTGTGTAGGGTAACTCATCCCTCAGGTTTGTTAGTAGAGAACATTCTACACAGTACTGTATGTAGGGTAACTCATCCCTCAGGTTTGTTCGTAGAGAACATTCTACACAGTACTGTATGTAGGTAACTCATCCCTCAGGTTGTTAGGAGAACATTCTACACAGTACTGTATGTAGGGTAACTCATCCCTCAGGTTTGTTAGTAGAGAACATTCTACACAGTACTGTATGTAGGGTAACTCATCCCTCAGGTTTGTTAGTAGAGAACATTCTACACAGTACTGTATGTAGGGTAACTCATCCCTCAGGTTTGTTAGTAGAGAACATTCTACACAGTACTGTATGTAGGGTAACTCATCCCTCAGGTTTGTTAGTAGAGAACATTCTACACAGTACTGTATGTAGGGTAACTCATCCCTCAGGTTTGTTAGTGGAGAACATTCTACACAGTACTGTATGTAGGGTAACTCATCCCTCAGGTTTGTTAGTAGAGAACATTCTACACAGTACTGTATGTAGGGTAACTCATCCCTCAGGTTTGTTAGTAGAGAACATTCTACACAGTACTGTATGAAGGGTAACTCATCCCTCAGGTTTGTTAGTAGAGAACATTCTACACAGTACTGTATGTAGGGTAACTCATCCTCAGGTTTGTTAGTAGAGAACATTCTACACAGTACTGTATGTAGGGTAACTCATCCCTCAGGTTTGTTAGTAGAGAACATTCTACACAGTACTGTATGTAGGGTAACTCATCCCTCAGGTTTGTTAGTAGAGAACATTCTACACAGTACTGTATGTAGGGTAATCATCCCTCGGTTTGTTAGTAGAGAACATTCTACACAGTACTGTATGTAGGGTAACTCATCCCTCGGGTTTGTTAGTAGAGAACATTCTACACAGTACTGTATGTAGGGTAACTCATCCCTCGGGTTGTTAGTAGAGAACATTCTACACAGTACTGTATGTAGGGTAACTCATCCCTCGGGTTTGTTAGTAGAGAACATTCTACACAGTACTGTATGTAGGGTAACTCATCCCTCAGGTTTGTTAGTAGAGAACATTCTACACAGTACTGTATGAAGGGTAACTCATCCCTCAGGTTTGTTAGTAGAGAACATTCTACACAGTACTGTATGTAGGGTAACTCATCCCTCAGGTTTGTTAGTAGAGAACATTCTACACAGTACTGTATGTAGGGTAACTCATCCCTCAGGTTTGTTAGTAGAGAACATTCTACACAGTACTGTATGTAGGGTAACTCATCCCTCAGGTTGTTAGTAGAGAACATTCTACACAGTACTGTATGTAGGGTAACTCATCCCTCAGGTTTGTTAGTAGAGAACATTCTACACAGTACTGTATGAAGGGTAACTCATCCCTCAGGTTTGTTAGTGGAGAACATTCTACACAGTACTGTATGAGGGTAACTCATCCCTCAGGTTTTGTTAGTGGAGAACATTCTACACAGTACTGTATGAAGGGTAACTCATCCCTCAGGTTTGTTAGTGGAGAACATTCTACACAGTACTGTATGTAGGGTAACTCATCCCTCAGGTTTGTTAGTGGAGAACATTCTACACAGTACTGTATGTAGGGTAACTCATCCCTCAGGTTTGTTAGTAGAGAACATTCTACACAGTACTGTATGTAGGGTAACTCATCCCTCAGGTTTGTTAGTAGAGAACATTCTACACAGTACTGTATGTAGGGTAACTCATCCCTCAGGTTTGTTAGTAGAGAACATTCTACACAGTACTGTATGAAGGGTAACTCATCCCTCAGGTTTGTTAGTAGAGAACATTCTACACAGTACTGTATAGGGTAACTCATCCCTCAGGTTTGTTAGTGGAGAACATTCTACACAGTACTGTATGTAGGGTAACTCATCCCTCAGGTTTGTTAGTGGAGAACATTCTACACAGTACTGTATGTAGGGTAACTCATCCCTCAGGTTTGTTAGTAGAGAACATTCTACACAGTACTGTATGTAGGGTAACTCATCCCTCAGGTTGTTAGTAGAGAACATTCTACACAGTACTGTATGAAGGGTCATCCCTCAGGTTTGTTAGGGAGAACATTCTACACAGTACTGTATGTAGGGTAACTCATCCCTCAGGTTTGTTAGTGGAGAACATTCTACACAGTACTGTAGTAGGTAACTCATCCCTCAGGTTTGTTAGTAGAGAACATTCTACACAGTACTGTATGTAGGGTAACTCATCCCTCAGGTTTGTTAGTAGAGAACATTCTACACAGTACTGTATGTAGGGTAACTCATCCCTCAGGTTTGTTAGTAGAGAACATTCTACACAGTACTGTATGTAGGGTAACTCATCCCTCAGGTTTGTTAGTAGAGAACATTCTACACAGTACTGTGTAGAGTAACTCATCCCTCAGGTTTGTTAGTAGAGAACATTCTACACAGTACTGTATGTA